>NW_015113644.1:88363-95879 GCF_001443285.1 Poecilia latipinna | reverse complement strand
GGGGGAGTTGAGATTTTTGGGGTTGGGTTTTTTTTTTTTTTTTTGGAAAAAAAAAAAAAAAAAAAAAAAAAAAACATCAGCCATATTCTACACACACAGGTTTGTTTTAGTTGTCTTTTCCCAGGATGCCCTGCGCTGTAGTCCACATCCTGCAGACCAGAGTTCCACATCAGTTTGATTACATATTTATATATCCCCAAATGAACCGGACTCACTACACAAATGAACCAGAGTGTGATTAAAGTGGACTAAACAGGGCTGATGAGAATATTCTGTATCAGTGGCACTTTTATATCTGGCATACAAGGCACCAAAGCATAACAACATGCTTTTTTCTTCTCCACTGATGGGAATCAAATGGTTGTACATGTTTAAACTAAATGTAAATCAGACTGAGGTCAGTGCCATCATGGTAACTTCTTTGTATTAATGGTAAATATACTAATATGGTCCTCATATCCTCCAGAGGGGAGAAAAACATCATGCATGGTACACATTTTAGATGAAATATTAGATGAAAAGGCAGAGTTGTGATATAAAAACTAATTTTATTTAACTAGTAATCCAGACAGTGAAGAGCTAGGGAGATTTTAATATGTTTAAATGTTCTTAATTGGGCTCAGAGTGGAGCGAGGCCCCCTGAAAGCATCCACCCAAAACAGTGCTCTAAAGGTAAGAGCAGATTGGCTTTTATTGAATTGTAATGAGAAGTGGAAAATTGCAAGTTAATTCTGTCCCTGGAGTAAATGTTCTCCCTCTGCTTGGTGCGAGGTGTTGCTGTAACACGGTCAAGGAAGTGTAGCTGTGCTGCTGCGTTTGTCTACTTATTTAAAGTAAGGGGGGTTAGTTAGTATCCTGTCGATCTGCAAGTTTCTAATAACATTTTAGTCTGCCTGTGTCACTGCATTGCAATAGGTTATGGTTCAAACTGTTATTCTTGCACCTAATTAAATCTTTATTGTTTTAGAACATTCAATCAACATGTATATGTTGAAGGTGTCTATGTGGTGCTGCTGATGTCATCAAGATGTCGGATGTTCCTGGTTTGTAAATCAAAAGCTCCCTTTAACTACAAAACATCCACTTCTCTGTCGATGCAGAGCTCTATGCTATCGATTCCTCCTCAATGGTGGCAGTAAATTAAGACAAAGTCAGAAGTTACTATTTACTCCTTTAACTGGCTCATACTGTCTAGAACAGGAGGTCCTCAAATCCAGGCCTAGAGGCCGGTGTCCCACCACTCTGAGATGTGTCTCTGCTATAGCACACCTGAGTGTAATAATGAGGTCATTAGCAGGACTCTAGAGATCCAGACTGCACTGAGGAGGTGACTCAGGGATTTAATTCAGGCATGTTGGACCAGGGAGACACCTAACAGTTACAGCACACTGGCTCTCCAGGCCTAGATTTGAAGACCTCTGGTCTAGAAACAAAGCATAAAAGCCATACATACTGTGTGTGACATCAACATAGAAACCAGTCATTTGTATACGTCACCATAACTTGGAGAGGACTTTAACTCGAATGAGCTAAACCTACCTGCTTACCTTCACCTGTGATTGCATTAAACAAAGATTGTTAAAAAGAATTGAGTGTCAGATCAAAAGTCACCTGGTCCTGAGTGCCATGTTGACTTTACTGATGGCATCAGTATTTACTGATATCATGGTAAATACAACCAAAACAAAGTGTGATTCTAGAGCTGGTGGGAGAAATGGCTCATAATCTTTTACCAAAACACAAAAGATAATCCTACAACAGCTCAAATCTTAAGTTGCCTTCAGAGTTTTCTTCAGGGGTTTCTATGTCATTTCCTTGAGTGGTTCTTGGTGCACCGCCACCACAGGCAAGGAGGGGAACAGATCTGTGAAAGGTTTGGACCATTTGACTCAGTGCAGTGTGAGAGAGAACCACAGCAGCTGTTTTCAGAACAAATTAAACTGGGTCTACAGAACTGTCAGGAGTGAAACAACTTCATGAATGAGTCCCAATATATCATTTATTAGAAATGTTGAAATAAAAGAAGAAAGTGGAAGAGACAAAAAAAGAGAAACAAATGCATGGTAAGACTGGGTCAAAATGTGTATTAATATTGTTGATATTAAGACAACCCTGACTTGAGTCTGATGAATAATCTGTGGAGAGAGTTAAAAACTACAGTAAAAAAAAGGAAGTCTTCCATTCTTTACCAACAGTAAACTGCCAAAATAAAAGGGGAAACATGTAGGAAGTTGCTCAGCATGTTACATTACAATGATAAATGTAACATGTAAAAAAAACCATTCTATACATTTTTTAATGAAAACTGATAAATTATGATTTTTTTAAATAAATTGTATGAATGAATGTAAAGTATGTGTGTATGTGTGCACACACACGCACACACACACACACATGCACACATACACACACCCACACACACACACACACACACACACACACACACACACACACACACACACTCATGTGTTCATATTGAGCTGTAGCTCATCAGCACACACCTGGTGAGGTGTGATCTACTGTCACCTCACTGAGGCCCCTCAGGAATCAGGCCCCATCAGATCTGCTCCAAGCAGACCCCAAACACCCACTGAGCTCCCGCATCCCTGCAACGCTGGATATCACTGGCATTTCACACGGGGGAATGGAAATATTAGCAGGAGAAAAATATTTCTACCATTGCAAAACTTGCATCTAAAAAGGCACGCGGCTCAGAAACAGCATTTCCACACACATTTCCACTCTGTCCCTTTGAATTATAAAATCAGCTTGGCAAAAGAAACGGCACCATAAAATTCAGCTGTGGTTTTCCTTCAGCCAAAGCGCTTTTCTTTTGGAGGGAGGGAGGTGAAGGGAGGTGGGGAGTACAAAAAAAAGAGGGAGAAAAGCCTAGGTCTTAGCTGTGAGAGCAAGAGTGTGGGGAAAAGCATGGGTCCATCTGGCATGGGGAGACAAAGCTTTGTGTTCCCACACGGTTACAGAAGGGCCCTTCTCTGAGACACCTTAAGGACACCTCAGAGCCTCCACAGCCTGCTCACATTGTCTTACACCACGTACAGGCAGATGATGCTCCAAACCTTCGCTTGTCCCTCAACCAAAACCTTGAGAAGTGAGGAAGGGCCCCCTTTCAGATCGCATTATGCACCTGCACACACATGCATGGGAATCCGTGCAGACACGGCAGTAATGGCCGCGTCCTGTCAGCTGACATTAACGTGCAAAAACGTATTGATACGAAGGGCGGAGGAGGAGGAGGAGGGGATCCGTTTTAATGAAACAAACAGACGCATCATCGGCAGAGGACGGAGCAACAGAACGGACAGGGAAAAAATGAGAGAGACAAAATATAAGAAAGGCAGAAATGGAGAGATGTCTCTTTTATTTACACTCATGCTTCAGTGCTTCTCGTTAAGAAGAGGGAGGACACGGGGGTCTTATCACCCAATTTGCTGCCTGTGTCTGTACGTTTCTCAATTGATTTCTCTGACAAAGTCCAGAATCATTTTTCAACTCTCCTTCATCCTCTCCTTCTCTCTGGCCTGTCTCTCTTTTTTCCTCCCCTCTTTCCCCCGGCCCCCCCGCCAACCTTTGCTGATGGCACATGTACAGCACATGAAGATGTCCTTTAAACAACCACACAAAGAATATAAAGTATCCATCATGTGTGTTAAATATAGACTATTTCACAGATGTTTTATGAAAATGAGAATTAGGACATGCTTGAAGCACACTGATGACAAATCCCCTCTAAGCTTTAATTAGGAACATTGGGGTAAAAAAAAAAAAAAAAAAGCCAGTCTACGGCACGTACAACTTTTAAAGTGTATTAAATGCTGCAATCATATTTAAAAACGTTATAATCTCTCTATATAATTAGAATTTTATGAGTAATTGAGAGTGCAAGTCACAGGTCAAGGTGAGTGTTAATTCACACACAAAACCTCATCAGCAGTACAATGACAACATGGCCACAGTCAGATTAATGGAAACTACTAAAAAATATATTATCGGGATTAAGATGCTATACAGTAAAATACAGGACAGAGGAGCTAAATCTCACTAATGTGTTGCTCCTTTTATCAAGACTTTATTTGTATGCAAACCTAACAACCACATTTGGTTTTACTAAGTTACTCTGTTGACCAAAACATATTAAAAATAATTCCCTTGTAACGTAATGAAACAGTCAAACAAAGCATCGCTTCTTTCTCTCCTTATTCTAAGTATCTAATATTCTACTGAGTTGTCTGGAAGACTTTCTGAGTGCCACAGAGGTTTTTAGGATTTCTTACATTCACTTTGCGCTCATGAGGCCTTCTGAGGCAAGAAAGGTTTTGTCTGAGAGGAAGAGTTTTGTTCATTTGTGGTGAACATATGTAAATTGTAAATGATATAAATGACTGCCTTACTAAATATTATTATTATTCTGGTTGCTTTTGCCTGACTAATGAGCCCAGTAAAATGTGAAATATTACTTGTTGCAAAAATGTACAGCCAGAACAAAATATTACATTCGGTATATCCAAAATCATGAACAAAAATAACGTCACGCACACACACACACACACACACACACACACCCCCACACACACACACACACACACACATATATATATATATATATATATATATATATATATATATATATACACACACACATATATATATAGTTGTTTTTATATATGTTTTCACTCATTGTAAAAAAAATTAAAATAAAACATGTAACTTTGGCAGCCGCTGTATGCTAGAAAAGACCCATTTTGTTTGCACACTTACTTTCCTGAGTTGTAATAAAAAGAAGTGAACCTGCTGCTTGTGCTGGGAAACTTGAAGCGTTTGCAGGGCTGAATGTAAGGAGACCCAAAGCAAAGCTCTGGCTATCAGGTGATTACTTGACAGGGGTCAAGTTGTTGGACTGATCCCATGAAGAGGCGATGGGCTGCTGCTAACAAGACCACTTCTGCTGGCGGCAGCTTTAAGTATAGCAAGCAATTAGAGGATCATTGCTCCCGCTGACTGGAGTGTGAAATGATATCTATTGGGAGATAAAAAGAGGTAATCTTACTCTTATCTCAGAGTCATCTTTAGAGAAAATTGAAGAAGAGCAGACTTATTAACACCAGGCAGAAAACTCTGATTTTTAATGACACTTGTACTTGCTAAAGCTTCCACTGTCTTACTAAAGTCCTCACTGGCACCTATGCTATTTATCAATCAAGTACAACACATACTAAAAGATGTCATGCATGCCTGAATAATGAAGGCTTATTTATCCTTTGTATGACAACTTCAAGTGTCAGATTATCAGCAATACCCCCTCAGAGGCATGGCTGACATTCCTCTGGCCTCTGTGTGGAGTTTCCGCCGATTCTGATGTCCCCTATTGATCTAAGGACAGCTCATCCCCATCCACCCCCTTCTCCAGCATCACATCATGCACAGTGAGATAAATTCTCGCCAGCAACGAAAAGTTGCAAGCCAAAAGTTTGAGCCGAAGAAAAGAGAAGAAGCAAAGATGAAAAATTGAGGAAGTTTAAGCTGTGGAGCCCTTCCCCTGAAGGCAAGCTGGCCTGCCATCTGTGCAGACTCTCCAGCCATAGCCACCACCCCTGGAAGAGCCAGGGAGAGAGGGAAGGATGGAAGAAAAGAGCGAAAAACAGACTGGGAACATGAGTGGGGAACAAGATGCTAAGAAATGGAGATATTTAAAAATGGATGTAGAAAAAATAGTAGTTGAACAAGGAGCTATGCTATGTAAGGTAGAATCAGGCCAAACCGGCCAATGAAACGGTCTGAAGCCGAGCACCTCTGAGGACAACGACATAAGGAGAGGAGAGGCGACAGTAGCCCTGAGCCTGAAAGGCTGCGTGTAGCAGGAAGACTGGAGCACTGTTTCCTGCCACTGACACTGAGTCCACTTTTTAACCAAAAAGGATCCCAGTTTTGTTGTTGCTTTTTTTTTTTTTCCTTTACTCCCCTTTCCTGGGAAAATCTGCCAGAGCTTATCCATCGAAGCCAACACATGAACTTTCAATCAGGGATTAGCCGGATTTTCCAATGTGGATCTTCTTTTGTGAATTTGGCCAGCATTGCCTGTGTCGTTGGCAAAGGGAACGTAAATAGAATATGATCCCTGGGCCAAGGGATTGCCTCCCTTTTTTCAAAGAAAGACTTCAAAAACAGGGGCGCACTTCGCCCGCTCTGCCAGTGTGATGTTTTAGAGTTTTTGAAGTGTGACTTTCACATCAGACCACCAAAAAAGTCCAAGAAGCCAATGATAAATGTTCCTCTCAAGCTTCTTTGTTCGCCAAGAACAAGAATGAAAGCGAAAATGGGACAATGAAAAGAGCAGGATGAGGAGAAGCAACTCAGATCAGTGCTGGCAGGAATGTTACCTTTTACTGTAGAAGTTAGTGAAACATTCCATTATCTGTCCATGCACCACCACTATCTTCATCTCTTTATCCTCCACCCTCCTGTATTCTTTCACCGTTGTCCCCGGCGCTGAAGTCCGGTCTTCACAGATCTAGATGCTAATCCTAGCTTACTGTGCTGTCAGCTCCGATAAGAGAGGCCCCACCATAGATCAGCAGTGTGTGTGACTCCTGCAGACTTCAGTGCTCTATCAGGCCACTCCATGTGGCTGCAGGCCACCGCCTGAGTTGGACTGAGCTTTCCCGAACAAGGCTTTATAGACAGGAACACACATGGGGATGCATGCATATGCAGCCACGCCGATCCATAGGAACACAATGAACGTGATGCAACGGGCTCTGAGACAGAGAGGCGACAGAGACCTAAAGAGAAACATACAGTAGCAAAGCGAGAAGATTAGAATTTCCACATGGGCTGAAATTTCATCTTAAAAAGGAACAATAGGCAAATATGCCACCCAACTGGGCAATGTGTTTGTTCTTTAAATGTCAGGATGAAAATCCCCCACCGCTCCCCCCACAACCATCTTTGAAAACGATTGGGCTTTAATCAGCCAGCTAATGCTGTTGCATCTGTCATTCACTGGTTGCTGCGGCGATGCCACCAGACTTTTCACTGAGTGTTTACTCAAACCCAGGCAAAATGACTGTCCATGTTCCTCATTCATCCTTCTTGTCCTCAAGTCAGAGATGGACAGAGCGTGAAGGGAACAACCAGACAGTCCAGCCTGTCCGCTCCACATATCCTCACCTTCCTAAGATAACAGCCTAGGTCATTTCTGGCCAAAAAGTCATTTATTTATTTATTTTTAAAATTTTTGCCCAAATCATCTTTCAGCAACAAAGAGGTGGTGACTTTCTTTTTTCTTTCTTTCTATTATTTTCTTTCTTTTTTTTTCTTTTTCAAGATCACTATTGGCAAAAAATGTCTTAGGCCAATATTTTTAGAAGATGAAGATTATAGGTAACTAGGTGTAGCTTCTGCTTCTGCCTATAAATGAGGAATTAATCACAAGTTCAATGGGTTCTCCTTGGACTTTTTTAAAGCACTACAGGAAAAGACCAATTTTGTAACAATATTG
>NW_015113644.1:69093-85069 GCF_001443285.1 Poecilia latipinna | reverse complement strand
GTTTTGCAAAATATTTTATATTGGAATCCTTTACCTGCTTTCAGCATTCCAGCATTTTAACAAATACATATCTGGACTACCATTTTAAGGTCACAGACAAAAGGACAGAGAGTCAAAGAACAGTACAGCTGAGGCACTGAGTCAAACAGCGCTCCAGCGTTTTCTCTAAACTGTTTGTTTTTGTTGTTGTTGTTTTTACATTTATTTTGTAGCACAGTAATCCTTGTCAAGCCAAAAAAATCTAATCTTTGGTTTACATAAGAGTTGATTGTTTCTCTATTTTCACCCAATGGCTTATGGTGGAGTGTTTCTAGCATGCGCACTTTTGTTTGGGGGACAGAATAATAAGAATCTCGTTCTGTATGTGAGGTTGTGTGTCTGACAGCCAGATTAGGCAAATAGTGACTTCCTTTGGGGATCCTTGGAGCATGAAGGTTTTATTTGGGTAATGCTCAAATTGAGGATTATGCATGTACCAAAACAATATAGGTGAAAAACTAAAGATTTAAATAAATATGTCACTTGATGGGTAAAGGACATGGGTTTTGTGATTATGAGAGAAAATTTGTGATAAGTACTTGTCAAGTACTATGAAGTGATGAAAATTGAATTGTGTGCATGTCAGTCAGCGAGCCATGTCTCCTTGCCCACCTTACTGTTAGACTAAAAGAATTTGCTCCCCTGAGGAAAATCCAAAACCTTCTGCACACAGCAAAGGCTGGGGTGGGGGATTAGACGCCATGGCTGAAAACCACACCAAATTGAGCCCGCAATGTTTATTTTTACACGTTGGATTGTAAATTAAAAAGATGAGGAAGAAAGGGTGGAATTGGAGGTATTGTTGCAGCTACATCTTTTTCCCCCCTTATTTGTTTCCTTGCAAATGAGATTGTTCTACTTGACTAAGAAAGCAAGCGTTACAGCCCAGAGCACAGAGGAAGATGATGCATCAGAGATCTGTGCAATATGTGTAAAAATGTGTGTGAATGTCTGTGTTCAGAGAGAATTAAAAAAAGAAAAAAGAAAAAAAAAGTGCTCTTGAGCTTTAATTTTGAAACGGCTTCAGTTTATAAAATATCTCTCCAAACGCCACACAGGCGTTCTGCAGCAAACTATGATCACAATTATCTGTTGATGATATGAACAGTTTCTTACATTCCAAAATAATAAAACTACTCAATAACAGTAAATCCAGGGGAATTTACTGTTATTCAAAAAAAAAATTTCAAAAAAAAAAAAAAAAAAATTAGGAAACTTTTTCTTACAAACATCCATCACATCTTATTTCTCAAATTAGTTTTAGATTTGGTTTGCATATATTTCTTCTTATGATATGAATAATAGTTGCTTTTAGATTATCCTTTCTGTAACCTTTGACACACGACGACAAGCACTTTCAGCATGAGGGAAACAATGTTTCTGCTGCTTTTCTGATGCTGTAAAGACAAATGAGAGACAAATGTTTCTCATATCTGAAATAACTTTGCGAGTCAGTAATTTTACTTCATGTTACAGAAGTACATAATTAAACTTAGTTTTTGTAAATGTTTAAGCACTCTTGTCTGGTGTTAACATTAAGTCATATATTGCAGCTGGAGTTTTGTGAATTCAGTTTTTCCTCCATTTTCTAATACTAAAAATGTAATACTTATATTTGGGTTGATTTATCATGACTCTGTTCACATCAGCCTCTTCAGTTGTACAAACAGCAGAGGAAGAAGTCAATCACCACCACACATGAAATCTATAGCACACAAACTGAACATTATTAAATATTTATTCAAAGATGTATGTGTCTGCTATATGGGCATAACAGTCCAGATAAGTCACCATGCAGTCAGCACATAGCTCAGTTTTGGTTCATTGTTTTGACACAACAACAGCAAACAGAAAGAAAACTAATGCTGATTGTTGTTGCTCTTTCAATAGAAAGTAACCTTTGAACATAGACAAAGATAATCCACCTTTTCCAATCAGGAGGTTCAAAAAATGCAGGACGTGTTTACTGGAGGATTTATCTTAATATAAAGATGGAAGCCCAGCAGTACTCTATAGGCCATGTTTCAAATAAAAAAATTGAGTACAAACCCGAAAACTCAGAATTGATCAGAAAATGACATACAATAAAAATGATAGTTTATGTGAATTAATTAAACTAAACTTTATGCCAAAAAGCAATAAAGAACATCTTATACAATAATGTCTGATACTGTAAAAACACCACAAAAATAAATACATATTTCATATATCTTCTGAAATATGAAGTTATCACTCACTCATCAATATGTTTATTAATATCAGGTGTGTGTTTTTCCCCCATAAGGCATCGCAAAGCATGATGTTCCCTTTTATCATTCTATAACTTGAAAACTTGCTCTCCACTGCAAAGAACCCTGAATATTTTGAGGATGCTGCTGATGTTCTTCCTCTGTGTGTCTTGCATTGCTTTGGTTTGGGTGCCTTACATATTACTTTGACAAACTCACACATACACACACACAAAAAAAAAAACATTCTGTGCTCTTCTTGATGAGATGTGTTGACTTCATCCGATAAATGCTCCTGACTGAGATGTCATGTAACCTTAAACCTTGAGAGTCCAGCATAATATTCATAAATAAGACTTATTTTCTGACTCTGTCAGGTTAGTAGATGAACATTTGCAAACGTAGCGTTCTCTCAAAAACATCTTAAAACTCCAGCAACTAAAAACACGACCCAGCAGGAAGCGATTAATGGTCATCGAAGTCTCCATGTCAGTTTTTAGGCTCATGACGTCCCTGTGTTTGTCTTATACACAGTAACAAGTTTTGAGGCTGATTTTAATGTATTCTCTTATATTACTCTAAGTTCTTTCATCTGCCTCTGAATGATGAGAAAATATTATCCCCAGTTTCATTATCTTTCAATCATAGGTGATGGATCTGTGCCAAAGGCCTTTACAATGCATGACTGTGTTGTTCAGTGGGTGTCATTGTAGGCCAATATATGGTTCCATATAAGGATTAAAAAAACAACAAAACAAAAAACAAAGAAAAGGCTAAACTTGTCCTCCCATGGTGTGTGTACGGATCAGTGTGTGTGGAGGATAAAGGTGGAGAGAAGAGAGGTGCAATCTTCTCAGCTCTGTCTCTCCATGGTTATTTGTATAAGTGCTGTGTGCATCACTATGTTAAAGTCTCTATTAATCAATCTCCCCTCCTTTTTATTGTATCACTGGGCAATGTGCAGAGATTGCTAAATAAAAAGACATGTCTGTATGGGGAGGTGGGGAGGGGCAAAGAGGAGAAAATGCAACTGTATTCATTGGACCTTAAAATGTTTTGATGGCTTCTGGGAGCCATATTATATTTACATAGGAATGTGTCATTAACGTCAATGGTGCAGCAGAAACAATTAAGCTAATACAATGCTAAAACCAACAACCTTGAGAATTTGATTATAGGCGTTTGTTGAGTTTTAAAAACCTTCCATTCTCAAGTTAAAACAAAAAGCTCTGCCGTTATAATTCAGCTGTCAGCCTCCATTGACGCCTCTGACTGTCACCGCTAGACCACATTTACATACTTTATATATAGAGCAAAAGAAGGGGGTCTGGGAGCTGGCAATCATAATGTGCTGGGGAAAAAAAAAATTGCTAAAAACACTCGCGCAGTGGCACACACACAGCCAATGTTTGTCCTTCATCTCAAATTAGGCCGCTGTAATTTCAAAAGAAGCTGCAGGCGTTGTTTGCTTGGGAAAGTGTTAGTGTTTTAGTGCATCTTTAATTCTGCTTTAATTGTAAGAGCGTCTAGCCCTTCTCACTCCGCCAAGCGCTCCTTAGTTCTTTTAATCGGAGGCCTTAGATCATTCTTGTATACGTGTGTGTGTGTGTGTGTGTGTGTGTGTGTGTGTGGGGGTGTGTATGTGTGTGTAGGTGTGTGTGTGTGCGCGTGTGTGTGTGTTGCTGTGCCTGTGACCTTATGGACATGCATCATACATCCATAAGAACATCTGCAATGCTGGATCAAATCCAGCATCTAAACACACACTACTACCTCTAACACTGATTTACTCTGCTGCTCTTTCCCCGGCGTTGACTCCCCGATCCTGCAGCCGTACCGTGGTAACGTACGCCGCTGAAAGGTGGGGGAACGGGCGGCGTTCTATTTAGCACTTACTGTGTTATCCCCTGATTATATTTCAATGTAATTATGACATTTCAGAAAATGCATATGGGGATGGTTCGACAAATAGGAGTGAGACCCTATTTGTGTTTCATTATCTGTTTCAACATATTTTCCTGTCATTGCGAGATATTTAACATTGTTTTATCATACCCCAGAGATATCTTACACACTGATCTAATTAAAGTCACCACTTCACCCTGTATCCCATTTAAAAAAATCCATGCATTCCATATAATTATGAAATTATGCATTATTTAATATATAAACCCCAAAGCTCCTTGAAAGTGGCAATAAGTTTAATGAAAAGAAAATGAAAAGATTCTCCCTCTCTCTCTCCTGCTCCTGTTTGGAAGCTTAACGGCGGAAGTGGAGTCAGTCTCGACGCTTTCAGAGTTTTTCCTCTTTGCCAGAATGGAAAAAAAAATTACAAATGAGTGAATTAGTATGAAAGCATGCATGAAATCTAGCTCTAAATCATTTACAAGCCATGTGACAAAACCAATGTGATTATGTTGACTTTGGCCACCGCTGAACAAAGTGTGCGTGTGTGCGTGGGCGTGCACGTGTGTGTTCACCATGTACCGTATAGGTGCACTGGGGGGAGGGGTTGAGAAAAGCGGCCGTGTCATCATTTTTCAGGAGAACATTACACAGAAACACATTGTTGTCTCCCGCATTGTTGCAAAAGTAGCCCATTAAAATGCAAGCATGTATATTAAAGAGCAGCGTTGCTTTTTGATGGGAGTTGCTCCACCGATGAATGAGTGCGCATATTGATTGGCAAAAAAGGTGAAAAGCAGTTTGACACAATTATTTCTGAAAGGCCCTGGTTATCCTGCATGATTTAAAAACCATTTTAAATGCCTGTCACTTACATTCCCTTCTGTGAGACCTCAGCGACTCCTGAAAATAATAATTATGTGAAATGTCCAGGAGATATTGGATGTGGCAGGTTCTATGCAGACGAAGCGATACGTATTGATATGCATCTATAAGAGAAGATGGAAAGAATAAGAAAGCCATTAACCAGGGAGAGCTGTCCTCTCTGTCTGCTGATGGCTGCGGTTCCAAATGTGCGCAAATCTTTGTCAATATTCTGCTGATGTCAAAAAAACAGAATTTCGCAATTGCTGTGTTTCCAAAAATTAAGGAAAGAAATAAAAATCACATGTTAATAAGCTTGTTCACACAAGTTACCCGGTATAAGGGTAATTCATCCATGGTGCCAGTCCATCTATCAACCAATCCGAAGAGGCATAGGGACAAGTCCCGCCTAATTGTGAGGGGCTACCTATATGGCGTTTTGAGGAAAATGTACTCAGTGATTTTACAGAAGAGTTATGGATTCAACATGTTGGAATAACAACTATTTATGAACTGTGATGCTGTGAGAGCTCTGGTGGAGCCAGCTGGACAATGTCTGAAAAAACAAAAACCATCGTTCTCCTACTACTTCCTGTCGTCTTCTTCGTCTTTTTCACCAGTAGTAACATTCGGCTGGTGATCATGTGACTCATCTGATGTGAAAAGCGTGTTGTCAATGCAATTTTGTGAAATATATCTAATTCTATACGGCTGAAATTTCTAATTCTAATTCTATTTTCTAGCACAAAAACTTTTCATTGAGAAACATAATATTTTTTCAAAATAGTTTTAAAGTAAACAACAGACTATGTTTCTTTCTCAAAAAAACAAAAAAGAAAAACATTTTGAATCTCATCAGGACATTTCAGATAAAATGATTTAGTCGCCTACAAGAGACAGGATTTACAGACCAGTGGAACTTCGAAAAAGCAATCATTGTCATTTTTTGACGCAAGAATAAAGAATGACAGGTTGGGATTTTCTACTTAGAAAGGGCTTTAATTAAAAACTATTGTCAACCATTCACCTCCATTCTCTCCAGCCTCTTATTTGCTGGATTAAAGTGGAGAAGTGAAGATTTTTCTTCAGGTTTTCTGATTTAATAAGCAGAAGAAACTCCAAAGGAAGTAAACTCCAAACGCTGGCACTTCCTCGCATTTTTAGAAGATCCTAATTTCTGACTGACAATCGCTGCTAAAACACAGTAGAAGTGTAGCTGTGCGAATGCACAGACAGCCATCTGACAGCAGATGAATGAAGATGGCTCCTTCAGCCCAACATGATCTGTTGTTAGCGAGTTCAAGAGGTGACAAAACACAGAGTGCATTATGTGCGTGTTGCTGGTCGTTAGAGACGGTTTCCAAGTCAAAGTGTTGCTACTATCGTTTTCTCTCCCTCCTCACTTATTGGAGTCACCACAGGCTGAATGTTATGCCAACATCTTAAACAACAAAAGTCTTTTTTATCTTTATCTATAAAAACTGCTCAGGGTTTCTCCAGTGTTGTGCTTCTGGACAACATCTAGAAAAAACTAGAGAAGTCAACATGAATGTCTATTCAGATATTTGTTCAGCTGATATATTTATTGCCTTTTATCATTTTCTATTTATTTTTACTTTTTTATAGAGGATATAATGATATTGACGAAAACTGACACCTTAAACTCTTCTTATTTCGCAAATAAATGATACTTTCACTTCTACATGTACAATGTAACAATACATACATAGTCATATTCAATACATTAGAATATTATTGAAACGTTTATTTATTTCAGTGGGTCAGGTCACTAAATGAAACACTTAACACAGGATAATTAGACACAAACCGATTCTCAATCCCTTTTTTGTTATTTATGATTTTCTTTTTATTGCTGATGAGAGATTGGCCAGATTTAAGATTAGAACACAACATCTGATCAATGCAATTTAAAAAAAAAAAAAACAAACAACAAAAACATTTTTAATATAGAAATGTGAGCTTAATGAAAAGTATGTTTAATATCTGCTTAACGGTTATTGTCAAAAGTTACTTTTAATGTGACAAGCGAACCAAATCAGAACACATATTATATTTTACTGAATATGACTGAATTTCATAGAAATATTTCTCTCCTTGACATGAATTATGCATAATGAATAAAGTACATCCTCATTGAGGACCGGTTTTATTTTTTTATCTGTTTTGTTAAAAACAGCCACCTGCATTTCTTTGAGCAGCAGCACCTTGTACTGTGATACACGTTTGTTTTGTTTTTTTATTTGTCTTACATAATACCATCTTCTACCTTGATGGTTATTTATTTATTTACACAAACTCCATAAATCTGTACTTTGGTACTGAATTTATTTTTAAATCAAATAAATTTGATAAATGATACAGAATATTTAAATATTTATTTGTTTAGTAATAAAGGAAGAGTGTTCACTCTTGAAAAGTGATATTGTGGAATTTAGGAGACAGGCCTGTGGGCCACAAACAGGAAGTGTGTGTGTGTGTGTGTGTGTGTGTGTGTGTGTGTGTGTGTGTGCGCGTGTTTCTGTTAATGTACCGTAGTCTCTGCTGGCTTTAGTCATTCCATACAATTAGCTCAATCCTGGCTCAATGTTCTGGTTTGTGATGAGAGCAGCATTAAGAGCAGAGCGGCGGTGTGTGTCTGACCACACACACGTATCAGGCCGATCCCTGCCTCGCTCACGTTCTGATCCCAAACACACACCAGCCGTGGTGTGTGATCGGTTCTGGGGCACACACAGGACAGCAGGTATCTTGTCAGAGCACACTCAGTATATACGTGTGTGTGTGTGTGTGTGTGTGTGTGTGTGTGTGTGTGTGTGTGTGTGTGCTATTCTTTCATTAGCTATTCTCTCTCTCTCTCTTCTCTCTCTCTCGCCTCTGACTGCCATCAGCCTCAAGTGTCACTTGTTTACCATAGCAACCGGATTAAATTAGGGGAAGTGATTACGGCTTATTAACAAGCAAACGCTGTCAGTATATTCTCATAATTTGGTATGTAAACACTTTGCCCTCGTAGCACTCTGCTGGAAACGTTCTTTGTACACCACGGCAGAAGGGCTGTGTGTGTGAGTGAGTGTGTGTGTGTATGTAGAGGGGGTGATAATAAATAGTTATGAATCAAACAAATAATCGTGTAGTGCACCTCCACTTCCAGTCATGAACCTACTGTCCCTTTAACAGTCAACCCCCCCACACCCCCAACCCCCTTCACATTCCAGGTACCAACTGAGGACCACTTGTTATGAACGATAAAAAATAAAAAAAGAATAAAGCTAATCTTCTCTTATTTTTCCCTCCTTGATTCTAACTAATAAACCCACTAGAATTAACATTCACACTTCATGTAATGAGGTGAAGGGGGGTGGGAGGGGGTGAGGTTGGGGGGCTGTGGGTGGGGGGTGCAGACTTATAGTGACTGCTCTCGCCCCCTAGCCCCGCTTTGCATTTAATACAGTACTCGGAGCCAAAGTGATTGTCAAATTATTTCCTTGTTGTGTGGAGAGATATTTGTAATTAATATTAAAATGAAGCATTGTGTTGATGTCGGGTGGTGTTTTATTACAAAAGCAGCCACCAAAAGGCCGCCGCTCTCATCTCATTTAGACTTTATCTGTTTTTTTTCCCTCCACTCTTTCGCTCTCTCAGCCTTAACTCACTCCTGTCCTGCTCTTACGTTTCACGCCTCTAACAGTAAAACCCCTGTTGCTCGCCTCTTCCCCTTGCTCTTTTACCCTACCCCTTCTCTTATCCCGCTAATATTTTCGCTCCCTGCCCTCCCAGCCCCTCGCAGACATCAATTATACACCCACAGATTATGTTTTCATGGGGTGTCCCACTGGTTTTGGCGTAGCAGCTTTAGAAATTCGGGGATCATTTTAAATAAGCACCTACTCAGAGAAAAAGAAAAGGAAGGGGGGGAGACAGAGGGAGCAGGGAGAGGAGGGGTATGAAGGAGTATGAAAGATGGAGAGAGAAAATAGAAAAAGAGAGACGGGGGCCGCTCTAGGCCAAGAGAATATGAGCAGGTGCAGCAGGGAAAATGAGTGCTATAAACAAGCCCAGGTCCTCGTAATTTATCATTAATCTGGGTGCCTGCGCTCGCAGTGCCTGGCTTATTCTGCATGCTGATAGCCATGTCATATTTCTTATCGCAGATTTGTTTATGCTCTTATCCTTGTTTCTCAGGCTTTACACTTACTGCTATGGCCTCAGCTATTACCACGCTGGCATTTGGAGAAGGGAGACGGTGAGTTGCGGGGCATGCGATGAGCTTCAAACGAGAATGATCCATGAATGTGTCATTTTGACTTTAATGGAGAACAAAAAAAAAACAAAAAAAAAAAACGCCCTGGACGGTGTGGATTTAAGCCTTTTTGACGGCGAACAACGTGTAGGTTTTACAAACACGGCGAATGGCCAATGGCGCGCCAATCAGAAGCGCGCTAACAGTTGTGCCTGAGCTCTCCGTGGAAGCCCCTCTTTCTGTACGGCGACGGCTGACTTCCTCAAACTAACAGACAGATTGCCACAGAAATCAGTTCAACTTTAAAGAGGCTCAGATGGGCATCAAATCTGTCCAAATGTTCTGTACATTGACGAGGCGCACCAGATTTATCATGAATTTCTCATACTGGACTACTTCATTAAAAATGTTCCAACCGTGTTTACTTGAATAATCAAGCAACTAACTGTATCTAAAGCAACAACATGATCTACTTTGGAAGATTGTCGCGCGGGCCTCGGTGTTTGGGTGACTGTCTTGAATGTTTATTTTTCATCAAAGTTAGAATGATTAGAAATCCCCCCCACCCCCTACTCCCCTCCTTCATCCGCATTTGAATTGTTAATACTGCTTCTTTGTTTACTCTGTGCAATTTACTAATGAAAAATATGTGCAGAAGTTATTGATTCATGACCGTAATTGTTTAATTATTAATCAGTTTAGTCTTATATTAGCATTTTAAATGTAACAGACAGCTTGAGAAAACGGAGATGCAGGTTCAAGTTTAGATTCTTTTGTTGTTGTTTGTGTGTGTGTGTGTAAGTGCGTGTGTGTATGTGTTTGAATGATCGGGGAATATAGGGTGCATTTTATACATAAGTCATGTATTAAAGCATGTGCCACCTGGAAGCAGTGATCTAATAAATTCTTCACTTTTGGCTAAGATTTTAACCTTGAAACTGATATTTGGACAGTTTAACAGGTAAAGCAGCCAGATGGGGAAGATTCTGTGATGGTAATTTATTTCTGAGCTTAAGCCCAATGTTTGCCTGATTATGTGATTACCAAACTTTTTATTCCATCTTCCAAGCAAATAAAATCCAGGCTGAATAAGACAAACCACATGCATTTCCCATCAAACAACATGATTCATATTTAATGAATTTAGCTACCCAGTGTTCAACTTCACGTATCACTTCATGAGGGGAGAGTAATTAATGAACTGGGAGTCACTACTGGGATTTTTCTTTATTTTCTGTTAAGTTCTTCTCTTTCTTTTTTTTATAAATCAGCAACCCGCCTTTCCTCTGGATGGACTCTGGTTCAGCTGTCTGACTTAGAATCCAGACAGACTCCCTAAAATGTCCTGCCTGTATGGATGGCTTGAACAAATGAAGTTGCTGAATGTTCACAATACAAATGTTAGGTAAAGCTGACCTGGAAATCATTACAGTTTTAAATCATAGTCACTGTGCAAATCAAATTTAAACAGTTTTTATACATTAAGTTATTTTTTGCATAAAACCTCATCCTGTCAAGGTAACAAATGTGTTACCAGTTATAGCATCCTCGTTCAGAGATATTATGGCTAAGACATTAATGAGTCTGAATCTTAAGGCAAGCTGTTAACATTCAGCTACTGAAACCTGGAGCATTTTGGAAATAGAAAAAAAAAAAAAAAAAAATTTTTGTGAAGCTAACACTAGTAGCATCTCCTCAGTTCTGAATTACAGACACACAAGTTCAGAGGACAGCAGACTGCCTCACCCCTCAGTGAGATGACAGACAGAAAAAAGCCCTTTGTGGTCTGAGAAATACCAGCAATACAAAGCCATGAACTGACAACCACCCTATATTTTATGTTATGAAAATGGCCACAACTTTAGAGACATTTCCCCACTTAAACATTCATAAGATTTTTTAAATAAAATATTTTTTCTTCTATATTTGATCTTTTCCCTCCAAACTGTCTTAACAAATCTGCACAGATTAGATTTTTTTGCTAATTCATTTTCTAACATTATTGAAACTGCAAACTAACATGTTTGATCAATATCTAAGTGATTCATTTTTACTGAAAATCAGCAGAATATAATTTACTAATTACATCTGCTACGATAAAAAGTACTTTTCCTCAGTTAATTGTGTCAGAGTGGCACCTTTATCCAGGCTGAAAAAATAAGAAACTAGGAGTAAAGACTACTGTTTGTCTCAAGGTTACAAAACATGTCCAGCTGGCATATTTTCTGATGATCTCGATAATACAAGGCCGTTGCTTTTAACTTTTAGGCTGCTCCAAAAACTATCTTCTTCTGATGGTAGTACAGCATTACATTCATTCTTCTTCTGAACTTGAACATGACATTTCTGCTTCCAGTTTATGTTTGAATTGCTCATGTGGGTTTTTGTTCTCACTGAAAAGATGTAAGGTCACAACAGCACCAAGGTAAAGTCAAATAGAAAATGGACATTTTAGCTGAAGGGGATTAAACTCAGTTTCAGCCATCATAACATAGCCTGGCCATTGCCGTCTTACGCAGTTCCTCTTGATTCTCATCTCCTGTCAATGCTCTGTGAGGGCTTTCTCCCATCGACTTGGATTCTGCCTGTAGAATTTCAGCTGGATCAATCAGAGAACAGAAGAAGTTGTGAACAATACTGTTGATTTTCTGTACTGTTTTATAATTGTGGTCTGCTTGTAGTTTTAGCAATAGCAGCAGAGGAAGTGAACAAAGCCGTTCAGTTTGTTGGATGCACTTCTAAATACTGAATAAACATTAACAGCCATCTTGTGGAGGTTCACTCTGCAATTGGTGGGTCAACGGAGTGATGCCCACCTCTGTTATTGTGTCCTTGGGCAACACACTTCCTGCTGCCTTACATGCTGGTGGCACAAAACAACAACCTCACTTCTATATGAAAGCAGCTGTGGCCGTTCACAATCAACATCAGCTTCCCATTCATAATTGTACATATATTCTACCATATATTCCTCATAGTATGTAACATATATGCTGTCATATATTGAACATACATGTAACACTATTTCTTTACAAATATTACCAACACATTTTCCCATATAAATATGGTAGTGGATATTTATGATTAGAAATTTACTTGTATCTTGGGATATGTAAACACATACTGGTGTAATATATATTCATGTTTGATGAATTACAATATATGGAGAGTGGCAATTATTTGTATATTTTGCAATATATTTCAAAATATAACGTGAATATAAAATATATTGAATAACTGTATCATCAATATATGATTCCATATATTTCCAACATATCATATAAAGTGTATTGGGAAGATAATATATTACAAAATGTTACAATATATTTACAGTAATGCATGATCTGTACCCAATAGGTCACACTCGGTTCAAGTTTTCCACAAATTGCCGAACAAGCCAAAAGATAAAAAAAGAACAATAATTATGGTAATATAGCAAAAGAACAAAGAATACACATGCAAATAACTAATAAATTATTGATACAGATCTAGACTTCTAAAACAAAGTCTACAAAAACACAAAAAACAAAGTAAAGCTGGTAGATGTACAGTTTATTATTATTTTTACATATGTGAGATTTTGAAAATAAATCACAATTTATCACGTCAGTCATGAGATAAAAACTGTGACACAGACATTTGTCTTCTCCTTTACTCCTCCAAAACAATGAACAAGCACAGAAGTTTGGGACAGTAACATACCTGTCAAGTCTCCTGATTTTCCAGGAAACTACGGTATTTTACCTCCCTCTCCCACTGTGCTCCCATATTAGTATTTTCATATAAATCTTCCGTATTGTGCCTCCTTCCTGCTCCCCTGCTTGAAATTGTCCTGTGATTACTTCCTGAAGTCAGAAAGCTCCACTCTTTCTGACTTCAGGAAGTAATCACAACAACCTTTTTCCATTAGGCCATTTACAGTTGTTCTTACAAGCATTTGCAGCAGTTTGTATAATGACCAGCAGATGCTCAATCCCACCAGGCCAATTGCTGCTGCCACTAGTCTGCAGGAGCCGTATGGTGAGGGCGCTCTGTGAGGCAGAAGCTCCTCTTGGAAACTGCAGCTACAAGACAGAGCTCTATGGAAGGCGGTGCTTTGTGAGCAAGTGTTCAGGCATCCCTGAATGGTTGCCACAGGTGATTAAAGGATTCCTGAAATATGCATATGCAAACCAACACTCCAGGTATGTTTTTAATGAGGGAATAACATTGTAATATGATTTAAAGCTCAAAGGAGATGATTTTACATAATACCATCCTTTAAAAAATGATGCTGAAAACATTTAACTATTTATAATAAACATGTATCAATGCAGATTTATTATTGATATAACCTAGCTGCCACTATTTTATTGATGAAACAAACATCACATAAACATGATTAGGAATAATTAGAAAAGCTTGTAAACAACTCTTCGCTTTGCAGTTAAAATGTTTTCATTCATCCTTAGATGTTTTCAGATGTTTGTCCTCAGATGACAGTAACACGCCCCCCTGTGGACTGTTGCTGTTCCTGCATGTTATGTTCTCAACTTAAACGTAGAATATTCACTTATTGGTCCTTTTGCTTATGTCTGTCTTTACCTGCCAATCAGGCAGTCACTGTGATATAACTCATTCAGATGTTAGAACATACATGTACCTGAAGGTAGCTTTCCTGGTTATTGAAGCCTGGTCCCATCTGACAAAGAGCCAGGTGGGGAAGCAGGTGTCTTCACTCTGTGACAAATCCCAGCAATTAATGGATCAATTCGGTTCCAGGTAGATGAAAAACCAGCTGCACCCACACCCTAAAAACCTGAGTGGCCTATCTGTGAAGACTGTCACTTTAAATGGACCGATATGAACGAACAGTCTGCAGGGCTGTTATGGAGCTCATCTGGGGTCTTCTCCTTAAATTATTTTCTGCTTGCTGTCATAGGTGTTTAGCAACTGTTATGTTTTAGTCCTATGGTAGTATATTGACAGCTCTGGAAATGTGTTGGCGATGTAGAAAAGTGAGTTTGAAGCCATCCATTCAGACCGTGAGAGGTTCTAAAAGTCATTAACCGTGAGTAAGGATTTCTCATTAGTCCAGTTATTAAATATAAATAGGTTCAGTTTATAGGATGCTAAACTTTTAAACATGTCGTCTGTACAGTGGACTCCCACCTGTTTGCTGTTCAGTATTTGTGGATTTTTCAGTGGAACATAACTTCAAGTTTTTCAGGGAATATTCACCCATTTGTGGATTTTTTTCATAGACTATATCTAAAATATTCAAAAGAAAATGCAGCTTGAGAAGCTGAAATACCTTGGCATAATGCTACTTGACACACTATTGGCTGACATTTGCAAACCAGCCAATCGACAAAGACCTTTCATTTTCCTTGACACTGGTAGGCTTTACCCCCAAGAGCAGAGATAAGGAAGACTGTAGATGTTAGCTTCTGCGATAGAGACACACCAGCATCTGCTGTGCCGATTATTGTATATGAATGTATATTTTGTGCTTGAATTATTAAAATAGGCAGGTATTGGTGTTTCAGAAAGGTTATCAAGCTGGGGAGTTGCGCTCCCAACCCCATGAATACTGAAGGTTCGCTTTAGCTATGTATTTATTTTATAAGCTACTAATCAGTGAAACTCCAGTTTCAATGCAGTTGCTGGATTTGTTCTTTAGCATGAAAAGCCAGATAATCTCCCTGATGAAGACACTCTCCATGTTTATGATACAGTTTCTCAACACACATTAGCTTTCTGTCAGTTGAGCTAAAGCCAGAGTTGGTTGTGTATTTAAGTGCTGTTTTCTTTCCTTGGTTAAAGCTAATGTGAAAAAGAGATAAATACACAGGTTATAACAGTGCTTCAGTTCCTGGCGGATTGGTAAGAAATGCTTAGCATATCAACAGTGAGTTCCCTTAATCCTTCCCTTTTGCCCTGATCATTCCACTCATCAGTCTCTAATGTGAAGGCCTCTCAAGCATGACTTGAAAATACTTGCAGGTCCAATGAGGTTAAAGATTTCTCTACATCCAACTTTTTATGGAAACATGTGGGATATGTTTTGTTTTCAAAAGCTAATCTATTTTTTTTTACAGTAGTGGCCTTTAATCAACAGCAATTTAACAGAGATGTAAGTGGAAGGTATGCAGCAAATGGCCTGAGACCAGGAATTGAACCCAGGATGTTGAGGACTAAAGCCTCTGCCATCTGAGCCACGCAGCTACCAAAATACACATCGGCTAATCCATTTTAAATCGCTGTGCTTACATTGAGGCCAGTCTGTCGTTGAATATCTATACCTCACCTTTGCCCTCCATTATACTTTTTCCAGAGTAAAAGTTTCACTGATCACAAACTGTATTTAACAGAACCTGCAATCAGTGCAGAATAACCCAGTCCAAGTATAACCAGTTTCATATATTGTGCACCTGACTCAGTCTAAAAGGACAAAAATGTCAAAACTTCAAAACCAAAGGGGTGCTGTGGTGACGCAGGGGCAAAGCATGACCCACGTATTTGAGGCCTTGGTCCTCGTGGTGACGGTCGCAGGTTTGATTCCCGGCCTAGCAACATTTGTCGCATGTCTTCCCCCTCTTTCCTGTCGAAGTACTTTCAAATAAAGGCCACTAGAGCCAACATAACCTTTAAAAAAACTTCAAGACCAAAGACATAGAAAGGTCTTTAAAACAGTGAA
>NW_015113644.1:53138-65147 GCF_001443285.1 Poecilia latipinna | reverse complement strand
TTTCTTTCAAAATCTTCACTAAACTAAACACGTGTGTATGTGATTGTGTGCGCCTCACAGCTGAATGTGTGTGTCAAAGTGTGTCATTACAGGAGAGAGAGAAGCTTGTCTTTTTCAAGGAACACCCCCAGAACTAATGTTCCACACCTGTGCACAGTGCGCTACTCTTTATCGAGCATCACAGGTGCACTGCATTAATTGTTGGAGAAAGAAACCATTTCTTTTTTTTTTTTTTTCTGCAGGATGGAGGTGCAGGGGTGGTATTGTGGGGGTCCTCCTCCACCTCCTCCTCTTCTTCTTTGGCATGCATTCAATCACTCAATATTCACATCTAAATTGCTTTTAGCATTGAGGGCTCAGAGGTTTTGAAGCGACTGCATGGGTGACATTGGGGGAAGACACCACTATATTTATAAGTAGTGACTTTCTCTGACAGTTTGGAACAGGTCCAACAGTGTTTTGTTTGTCTTGTGCGTGTCGTTTCACTCTTGGTAAATGCCTCTAATGTCTATAATATTCTATTGTAGGTTGGAGAACCCAGCTTTGTGTAAGGAAAGGGGGGGTTAAGGCATAAACACCTGCAGGACCTAAAAGTCAAATGCATAAGGCGGCCTCCTCTGGTGATGTAATTACCATGTGTAAATACCTCCAGTCTCTCTCTTTATGTCTTGCTGGCTTGTTTCAGATCAGTTCAGCTTTAGAATTGTACATCTGCTGTCAAGTTGTGTTTTCACTGACACCCCATCGCCCACGCTCATGTATGGCATGCTTCCACCACAATGCACAGAAAATGTCCATCCCAGTGCAACTGGACCTCACTACTCAGTCTGATCAGTGACGTTCTGTCAGAGGGGGGAGTATCATGAGAAGTAAAATATTAATAAAGATAAAAGAAAATCTATTTGTCCATTTGACTGCTTTATAAATTACTTTTTGAATCATTTAAACTACTTTATGGTCAAAATTACTAAATTTTCACATTGCCTGTTCAAATGCATTAGAGAATGGTGAGGTGACGCTTTAATGACACCCCGCCTCTGATGCAGTTTTTATGTTATGTTATAACATTCATTAATGTTATAATTCATTAATGAATGTGTCATATTTCGTCTTTCTGATGGGCTATAAATGCTGAGGGCGAGGGAGAAAGTACTCCTAGGGGGCAGTGCTGAGCGCCATGTGCTTAATGGGTGACAGGTGCTGTTTTACTCTGAATTTAAAACACTGAAAACATACAGCTGGGATAAAACAGATCCAAGAGGAATCTCCTCCTTGGCAATTTTCTACACTGAAGCAGCCAAACTTTTACAACTGACAACAAACTAGGACCATATCTGAAGAGGATACGTATATGGACATCAAAACCAGATAAGTTCATATATCATGAGCATCATCATCATCATATTTCAATCCAATTTTTTTTAATTAAATTTGAATATGAATATTCTTTTATTTTTCTTGCAGTCATGTTGTTGAAGAGTATGGAATTTAAAAATACATAATTGAACAAGTAAATGTTTTAATTAAGGTCAATTAACACATGAGCTTCTATTTTGAGTTTTATATATTTGTATAAAACACCTCACCGCACATCACTGAGTTTGATATAGACTTCTTTTTATTTAGACTCTGTCAAACTGGTGGCATTTACTGACTAATGGAACAGGAATTTCCATTAGGTTGAGAAGGACTGCTCCTGCTCCTGGTTTACATTCTCCTTTTCTTATCATTATCTAAAGTTAAATCAGCCCAAACTTTTCCTGTTTTGAATCAGTTTAAATTACCAAAATTATTTATATTTGGTAAATGACAAAAAATCTACCAAGAATATTTTTTAAGTGTTTTAACTTTCTTTGAATTCAGAACTGTACATACATTTGATTAGTGTATCTCTTGAGTCAATTGTTTTTGGGTTTTTCTTCCACAAGCTTCTCACAATGATTTTCTGGACTTTTGGCCCATTCTAATTTCTGATGCTGAAGAACAGCAGAGGATGCCAGAAACCTGGGTATGATTTAAACCTCATAGTGCTGTGATCACATTAGATTGTAGATAATCAGAGCATGTTGACAGACTGCTGACATTATCTGGAAGTAGGACCCTGTGATTTCTGCATTTCAGAAAAGTTAATAAACTTCCAGGACTGGAGAAACACATTTGAATCCATAGAAAAGTGATATGACCCAAAATAAGTTATGTCAACACCTTGACTGAACTTGACTGCATTGTTTAATAACTAGGATCAAACGTATATGTGATTGAATTAAATTTACATTTTGCATTATCATTATGTGTAAGTGAACAGAATTAAACTGAATCAACAGAGCGAACACAAGCTAGCTTTATGGTAGCATTAAGCAGAACTCGTCCTTTTGCAAAGATCCTCAGCAGAAGCGAGATGCATGTCTACAGCTTTATTTTCTCTGTTCTTCAGGTCTAGAACCAAATCTGGGAAAGTTCAGCTGAGCACAAAGTGTTCACAGCTTTAAACCTTCTTTTTCTGTATTAGTTCCTGGTTATGTGTTTGTTTTAAAGTTAGAACACAAAAACATGCTCAAGAACTTTTGTTTCTAATTGTGCTTTATATAAAACATTGACTTTTAACTTAAAACATTTTCTTTAGTGTAATTTATTTACCATATTTTATTGCTTCTGTAAAAATCTATAAAATGACGTGTTTATAAGTGGTGCTGTACAAATAAACCTGGCCAGACTGACATCCATTCCTTCACTGCATCACATCCTTCTCCATCTCTTCTCTCTGCAGGAGCTCTTTTTGATTTTTTCAACTCCCCCAAGCCCCCACACCCACCTTGTCGCCTCCTTTATTTCTCCCTGTTTTCCAGAGAACCAGATAATGACTTTCTGTCAATCAGTCCATTAAACATCTGCTCTGAGTAAGGCAAGGCAGACAATACCACATTGTGGTCACTGAGCTGAATATCTCTAAAGATTTCAGAGGAGGTCTCTTTTTTGTATTTCCCTTTTTTTCCATCTGTCTCTTTCCTCCTTCCAATCTTTTTTGGAGGTCCAGTAATGAGTTACAAAAGGTCATTGGAGCATTGCAGCTGCTCATCCACTCGTGCCATAATCCACGGCACTCATGCCTGATTACCTCTCCAATGGTCAGAGTTAGGGGAAAGAGTAAAAACAATGGGTGCAGAGCATAAGGCTCCTCCAAGAAATATGGGCCAGGGGTGTTATTTTGGACAGTGTCAGGCAAAGAATTACCCTGAGCAGATCCACTTATTCTTTTAAATCAAAATGCTCCAGCAGCAGCAGTGAGGAGGAAAAACATTACACATTTTCTCCGGTCCCCTCCATCAACAGCCATTTTGATCTCTACAATTGACCTTCCATGGCATCATTTACAATGAGTCATAACACAGCCGCAAAGTGTTAAAGCGGCAGCGCGCTTGTTTGTGTGCGTTCGCAAATGTGCTCACACACATGGATAGTCATTCTTGTTACTGGCCCACACACACACACTCGCGCATGCACGCAAACACACACACACAGAGCACTGTTACTAGGCACGTGTGCACAACTCAACATTATCACACATGCACTTGTCAGCATAATAGCTTTAACTAGACCAAATTGTCGGCCCTTCATTTGTATGTCTATGGCGACCCACATTCTCCATGACTCGCCCTTTGACAAAGAGGGGTCATTCCCCCTGCAAAGAAAATGAAGCCCAGTAGATATCGTTTGATTGGATTTTGCCTTTTCAAGGTTTCAGGATCATTACAGGAATTCATTTGAAGTGTTGCTGAAAATGAAACTGCGATCCTCTTCCTGCATTTAATTATTCTAATACCAGTTCTTTTTTCCCCCTCATTCTCTTATTTTGTCTTTCTGCAAAGTGTACCATTTCTAGAAATTAAAACCATCAGACTAGACCTTAAAATGAGAGCAGGGTGGACTAATTTTCACCCAGGAAGTCATTTTCCCCCCTCAGCCATCTCATATCACCTCTCTGACTCCACTCGGCCTGCTTATTGTGTTATTTAGTCGATTTATACCTCTCCAGTTTTCTTATCTTTTTCTTATTTTCAACCCTCCTATTTTAATTTATAATCATCCCTCAGCTGCATCCACATCGGCTTTTTAATATACTCTGACCTCTTGTAACTTCCTCTGTCTCCATTTTCTCCCTCTCGGTATTACAGTGTTTCCATCACTTTTGTCCCTCCCTTCCAATCCTCCTTCCTGCACCCGTCCACATTTTAAACACAAGCCAGTGCGTTGGTTCCAAACCAAATGTGTTCATTCCAACATTTCAATAAATTGAGTAGGGGAGGCATTAACGTTAATCACAGCGACCACATTGTGCTTTAGACACGTTGGTGGGATTATGGATTACTATTAGCTGGATGGAAACCGATTCTTTCATTTGAATTCCGACTTCCTCGTCTTGCTAAAATTAAAAAGAGAACTAATACTTCTTGGACAATAATACTTCTTCTTGGACAGGACTTTGCACTCTTCTTTCTCTCTCCCCCAGTTCCCATCTTTCTTCTTTCTTTCTGATCTGCAAGAACACCCAAGAAGCAGTTAAGGACAGACAACAGACAGCTCATTTCTCCATTCAAACTGCAGCTACATCACTCTTATTGTTTCATTCAGTCAGCTTATACCACTCAAGCTAATAATGGTAATTCCCCATGCTAAGACTGATTACTCCTCAGTCTTATTTTATAGTCACAGTTGGCAACGAGGCCTATGTTAAATCAACGCCATACTTCATCTGTTGCAGAGATGTATAAATTTTAATTTTGACAAATTTTAATAATTTGTACATAATTTTTGACATATGAAATATTGTACTTTCTTCGACAGTGACAGCAGCAGTAGCAGTTTATCTTGAAACCTTGGGTTGCTGGTTTGAGCCCGACAGTGTATACACCTTTTACCATTTGCTTTAAAAAATAAAAGTACATTGAATGACACGGATTAACTCTTCGTCATCTCTACAGTGCTGCGTCTGCATGCGGGCTGTAGCTGGTTGTGGTGAAGAGACAGCAGGGCGAAGCTCTCCATTTACCATTTACCTACTCTCATCCATGATCACTGGGCAGTGACCAAAAGATGGAGATCATGGATACAGACGGGCAAAATGAGTTTCTTCCACAGGGTGTCTGGGCTCCTTTAGAGAGAGTGAGAAGTTCTGTCATCCAGTATATTGTTGTTAATTTAGTTTTGTTTGTTTTTTTAATATATTTTCCATATATATTTTTAATACCTTTGTACATCTGTGTGAACTGACACGCCTCCATGATGCTGTTACACCTGAATTTCCCCACCGTGGGAGAAAAAAAAAATATTTCTGAGGTTTTCTAAAATGGACTCCACCCTGTAACATGATATTCCAGTAAACTCAGTAATAAAATCCAGCTTTTTGCAGTTCTGGTGTTTGTTAAAAAAAATTGAGCCTATTATTCCCAAATGCAATCTGGTGACAGTAATCCATGCTTCTATTTCTTCGTGCCTTGATTATTGCATTGCTCTCTTCTTTGGAATTAGTCAGGCTTTCATCGCTCACCTACAATTCGTGCACAACGGCATCTTTTTTTTACTTGGACTTCTAAATGTCCAAGTAATTTTAACAAATATATTTTTGAAAACGTTTCAGTTTTCCATTTTATTTGTCTTACTGCTACTCATATGTAGCGTCCCGTTCTCTCAGATCAATGGCTTTTAGTGATTCCAAACACAAGATATAAGTTGAGAGGTGACAGAGCTTTGGAGCTTCTAAACACTGCAACTCTTTACCTTTAATCTTGTGTACTAACACATTTTAACTCAAGGCCTTTAGCCTTGTATCTGTGTTTTAATTTATTACTTGTTCTGTTTGTTTCTTTCTGGTTTAAATCAATTAACCTTCTAACGTTGTACAGCACTCTGGTCAGCAATACTGTTGTTTCAAAACTGCTTTATAAATAAAGTGGTAAGTGTGATGTGGTATGGTATGGCATAGACAAAAGCATTTAACTGACCAGAGAAAGAAAGAAATTCAGGAGAAATATTTCTTTGAAACCATCTAAAACTCATAACTAGTTTTGCATGTCATGATAACAAGAGTTATATCTCACAAAAACCAAAATATCCTGTTTGAATCAGAAACAGTAAAACATCTCTTGGGATGTTGCTTTAGAAGAAACAGAGTGATAAACAAAAAGGTTTCTTGTTTTTTATCAGTACTACAGAAAGATACTACAGAAAGATAGATAGATAGATAGATAGATAGATAGATAGATCGATCTTTATTAATCCCTTTGGGATTTTCCTCAGAAAACTTGTAGTTTCCCGTGGGAAACTACAATTCTCCCACATAACATCCATACATTAAATACTTAGATTAATGTTTTGTTTTTGTTTGTTTCTTTTTGCAATACTAGTAGAACACAGAGACATAGATTTTAGAAATGGCAGTTAAAACAACGCTTACCTTGTTGTGCTGAGACACAAATTACTAAGGGAAGATAAATCATTAGATTGGATACACTGTTTGGAAAATATTCTGAAAAGCTTTCTGACTCTAGTGGTGAAATGTTTTATAAATTACACACTAAAGAGTGAAATCATCTGAGCTTTTAATACGTCTCTGTGCTGTAGATTCTCAATACAGCATGTGGGCAGATGAACAGCAGGAGGTTAGTGGCATATATCTAATCATATTGCAGGTTTGGGTCCAAAATATGTATCCATTACTTTCTTTTATTGCATCTTATTAAGAGAAATTCTTACTCCCCTTCCAAAACAGTTGATCAAATTTATAACTTTTAGTTGGAAAGGGACTACTTTGGAAATTTTTTCATTAGAAAATGGATGTTGGAAACAATTGATTAATTATGTCCAGGAGATGTGAAATCTTTGGAAATGATCGAATGCAGGATTGTATCCAACAATGCAGAAATTTAATTAGTTAGATTTACTATTCCTAAAGACAGCAATAGATGTTTTTGGACATTTATGGTCTAAATTAGACTTGTTAAATATCCCTTGCCAAAGACTGTGTTAAAAAGGAAAAAAAGAAAAAGGAAACATTGGAAATACCATACCAACCCTCATTTTTATTGAAAACAAGCCTGCAGGGATTTTTTAAAGACTAAGACTATACTAGGAAGATCTGCTATTTCCACAGACACATATTTGGAAGGAATGCTCATTTGAAGCCACTTTTCTTCTCTATGGAATGATGTAGTGGTCATAAATGCTCCATAAAAGAAAAAAATCAAGTTTGGCATGAGCAGTTTTCAAATGTAATATACGAGTTACAGATCTAGTTACAAATCTACAATTCAACATGTAAACAACATGATGTGTTTTTTAAGTTGGAGTTTCTTTGACTGTGTAAACTGTTGTTTAGAGAAGTGGAATAGAAAATAAAATGAATTTAATTATACAGGGATAAGATAAGCCAAACACTGTTCAACAAATAAACAATTTGATCATGTAGCTTTAGATATGATACATCTACAATGCCTATGAAAAGTATTAAGCCCCTTGGATGGTTTGTCCTTTTATTGTTTTTACAATTCAATCATAATCAACAAAATTAGCTTTTGTGACAAAAACACAAAAAACCTTTAATGCCTATATGAATACTGATTTCTACTAATTAATAAAAATATGTAATATTCCATGGCATAAATATTCAATCCATTAATAGTGACAGATAATTCAACAGAGGTCCAGCCAGTACTGTCACGTTGCTGAGTACAGTTGTCAGGTGATTGTATATAAAGGTCATTCAAAAGTATAGGTCAGAGGATGGATACTAATAAAAAAATCTCTAAGATACTGAACATCCCCTGGAGTTGAGTTAAATCCAGGGCCAGCCCTAACAAAGGAAAAAATAAAAAACTTGCAGCCTGACAGTTTTATGGGATGGAGCTTGTTTCTTCAGATCAGATTCTGGCTCTGATTCAGCAAAGTTGAAGGCACCATAGTCAAGATTAAAGTGAAAGACAAAATATTGGGCAAAATGTCCAGGTTAGATATTTTCTTAAAGTTGAACTAGGTCTCTGACGTCCAGCAGACATCGACTGCCCTCCTGGAGGGGAAGTTGTGCAATGGTGTACATTTTTGGTTCATACCCAAAGGATATCATTTAAGGATAAACCTTAAATGATATCAAATGACATTATTTTTCTTCGCCACTTAAAAAATATCTTTGTTTAGTTCAAAATTCTCACAAACATGAGATTCACTCAAACATTTTCATGTGAACATAAAAAGAATGGGAACACAACCAGAGTAACATTTCCTTCTCTGGAACAAATCCAGGATCAGACAGAATCAATCGCATCGTATGACTTCTGAATCTTTTCAATGGCACAAGTGTAAATACCTGAGTCTTTACAAGGACCAGAAACTAGTTTGTAATATGAATTATGCATTTCTCCACAGTAAGGAATTCTCATCATTTTTATCAACTGATTTATGTCTCTGATGTTTCTACAAAGTCTGCCGGGGTAAAAGCTTGAGGGGTGAGTGACACCAATCGACTCAGTAATCTTATTCAGAAGGCCAATTAAGTCCTGCGGGTGTGAATATAGAAAATCTTGAAGCAACTGAGAGGAGGATGTTGTCAAAACTTTTCTTCATCATGGATGTCTAACACCCTCTACGCAGTACTCAGTGTAGCCAGAAGAGCTTGTTCAGCCATAGACTAATAATGACTAAATGCTTCACTGAATGTCACAGGAGGTTCTTCATTCCTGCGGCCATCCAGTTATATAATTCCTGTTTCTGCTGAATATAAATCATCAAAACTTTTTTAAGCAATTATTATTTAAACTTTTTTTTTTTTATGTGTTCATGTTACCACCACAAACCTTTATATATTTTATTAGGATCTTCTGTGACAGCCAAGGTTAACGGAAAATAGTGCAGAAAGTTGAGGAAAACAGGAAATTTGATTTCCAACATTCAGAAAAAAAAAAGAAATCTAAAAGACGCACCATGCATTTGTGTTCTGCTACTTTGAGCCGATACTCGGCTACATATTTTTTAGAAAAAACATTTCTACCAGTCTTGTACATCTACAGATCAAAAATTTTTAACCATTCCTCTTTCCAAAATCACTCAAGATCAGACATAATAGATGGAAAGTATCTCTGAACATCCATGTTTAAAGATCCATTCACACCAGCTTTGCTTAATCTGTTTAGGATTACTTTAATCAAACTGAGACGCCAGACTGAAGTTATGTGTAGGCTATTTTTAAAGATGAATGTTTCCCTTCTTTTTTAAGAGGCAGTATTATGTAAAATAGACTTTTAGGAGCTTCACATCATGTTATAATGTCATTTCCTAATCAAAAACACTCCAGGACATCCTCGTTGCCTTGATTCTTTCATGCATGTTTGAGAAATTCTTTAATCTCCATGATAAATTTTCAGCTGGTTGGACCTAGCCCCACCTTCGAGGCGCAGCTCCTCATTGGAGCTGTAGTTTCCAAGCTTCTGCCTCAGAGAGCGGCCCTCTGCCACTACTTCTCCACTGGGATCCTTCAGACTAGCCAGTAGCAATGAGCAAACACTGGGTGGAACTTCTCATCTGCTGAGCTCATTGTAGGAGCTCATTATACTTCTCAGTTCAATGCTGGTAAAAAAATGTTGTTGAAGGGTTAATAGAGGAGCCGTGTTGTGATGACTTCCTGAAGGTGGAGTTTCAGAAAGAGGAGGAGTTTTTAAAAAGACAGAGGCCCAATTTGAAGGTGTTGAAATAGAAAGTCAAATTTCTTTTAAGTCATATTTTATGTATCATTTTAGAGCAGCTGAAGCTAACATAGTTACTTGATTGTGCTGCAAAATGGGATGTGCCTAGAAAATACATAATACTGTCCCATTAACAATGTAGCAGTTTATGAAGTAAAGGTCAGACTTGTTCTGTCAGCAGATTCTCCTGCCTCAGCTGTGGATCTGTGCAGCTGCCTATCTCCAGTGATTATGGTGCTGGGGGGGGGAAACACCCAGGACAGGTTACAGAACCAGAGCTGAATAAGACAAACAACCATTGCATACACACACACAGCCACACACACACACACACACACACACACACACACACACACAATAGGCCTTTCTGTCTATACAGGGACTATGCATTGAACTCCATTCATTTTTCATTCATTTCTATTTCCGAACCCTGACCCTAACCATTACCAGTACGTCGCTGACCCTAAGGCTCCCTAAGGCTAACCTAAACTTAATTCACACCTTAGTTTGACATCTAACCCATTTTTGTTCATATCAATAAATGGTCCTTGCAATGTATCAAATACAAGGCCACACACACCTAATGATGCTTTAGAGAGGCCAATTAACCTAACAGTCACGCTTTTTGGGCTGTGGAAGGAAGTCTGAGAACACGTAGAGAACCCATGTTTTCAGAACATGGAAACACCATGCAGGATGACCCCATGATGACCCTAGGGCTTTCTGCTGCAAAGAAAAAGTGCTAAGAATGTCCCCCATTATGTAAACCATATTAAATACCATGAGAAGCAAAAGAGAAATGAACCCCATTTCTAAAATACACAACCTACCCACATTTTATGTATTTTGCATAAACACCGGCATAGTTCTGCATAGATAAAATAAAAATAAACAAAATTTTATTTTGTGTTGAAAGAACAAGGAAGGATTTACATTAATACATGACATACTTTTGTATTCTCCTATTACATAAAATCCTGTTGGGAGAAAGCATGTTGAAGTTTGCAGTTCCTGCCTGACAAAAAGCTGAAAAGAGTGTGAATATTTTTGCAAAGCGTATCTGAAACAGAAGCACACCGAGATCTAAAATCCTTGATCACTGCTTTTCAAAACGTATTTCAGATTATTAAGTACACACTCCACTTGCGCTAAACAAAAACATATTTTCCAACAGATAGGTGTAAGTGTAGCAGAGTGTGAAATGTTTGAAGTGTTTTGTGTGTGTGTGTGTGTGTGTGTGTGTGTGTGTGTGTGTGTGTGTGTGTGTGTGTGTGTGTGTGTGTGTGTGTGTATTCCTGACGCCGCTGTCACCAGTGGTTTTTATATGTCAGCCTTGACTACATGCTGGCTCCACTTCATCACCAGCTGCAGCCGAGCTCAGCACCAGAAAAACTGGCAAACTGTTTGTCTGACTGCCTGTTTGACACACAATAAAACTGTGTCTCCATTAGACGGGCCTCTGCAGGCCTTACACACACACTAACACACACACTCAGTATGTCTTTCTATCTTCACAGGGACTTCGCTTTGACTTCTATTCATTTCTATAGCCAAACCCTGACCTTTACTCTGAACCTAACCATTACCACTACATGCTTAGCCTTAACCCTGAACTAAACTCAATTCACACCTGAGTCCTAACCCTAACCTCTAACCCATAAACAGTTCTTCTTCTTATAGTTCCCGGGCTTTGGACCCCATAAGGAACAGTGGGCCCTCACAATGTAATATTTGTTGTGGGCTGCACAAGGTGAGAAATGCTAAAACACACACACACAACATTTAAACCCAAACATACAACCATGTGCACATATAACTGTTGTCTGACAGATTCTTTGATAAATGTGCAAACTGAAGCACATTCATTTAGTGTGTGTCCTTGCAGAAAGGTGTGTGCTTTTGTGACTGTGTGTTCTTTTTATGGAGACGACTGCAGTTTGTGCCAGATACCATCATAATGTTGGACAGGTGTACAACATGGTAATCAGGAGATTTACAAAATATACCGTGTCTGTGTGTGTGTGTGTGGGGGGGGGAGGCATTTATGGAAAAAGGAAAGGCAGAATAAAAGAGAGAGAAGGCAAAGTAAAAGTATTCAACAGTTTTTGTAGTTGTCTTGTTCCCAGAACTCTACGCTTGCCCCAACCTCCTCATCCCTCCATTATTGTTGATTATTAGCAAGTGTGTGCGTGTGTGTGTGTAGGAGTGTGTGTGTGTGTGTGTGTGTGTGTGTGTGTGTGTGTGTGTGTGTGTGTGTGTGTGTGTGTGTGTCTGTGGGAGA
>NW_015113644.1:48462-49387 GCF_001443285.1 Poecilia latipinna | reverse complement strand
AGTCACACTCTTCACCGTTTCACTGTTTATTTCTCTCTTTATCATTGTCTTCTGCTGTTAATCCCTTTCTGTTCATGCTCCAGTTTTCCTGCTACAATTTCTTCTTCATTTTCTAACTCTAAAACCTAAATGACTGGCTGTCAGAGGACAGTTAATTTTCTGAAAGAACACGTGAATCAAAAGCTCCGAACTGTGCTGTGGAATTTGAAGATGAAGCCCACCTTTAATCTCACCAAGTCTGGTTCCTCAGTAAAGACAAGCAGGTTGGCCTGGGGCCTGGGACCTGGGGCCTGAGGTCTGGGACCTGGGGCCTGGGGTCTGGGGTCTGGGGCCTGGGGTTCACAATCTGGAAATCTGTAATTTACACATTCAGAGTGTCCATTCAGAAAGAGTGGATTCTAAGCTTTCCAATTATGTCAAACATATTAAACACTCAATAAAATAAAATAAAATATATATGGCCATGTGAATGTTGGCACCATGCAAACTATAATGCTGAGAAAACCAACCTCGAAGTTTAAGAAGAATTGTCCTGACCTGATCAACTGCCTGGGTGTGTTTTTAAAAATGGCTTTTTAGAAGTTTTGTTCCATTTTCTAATAAGACTCTTATCTTCTGTCTTGTGAGCCTTTATTATGGAGTCATCTGCAAACCCTGACCAAAACCTAAATAGAAGCTGGAGGGTCTATGTTGCTTGACTGACTTAGGATTCCTCTGGAGGAGCTGTTTATATTTTATGTTTTCATAGATAGATCGATCATGAGTTAGTGTAACTTACTGGCTTTTATTAAAAGTAACTGTCACCCACACACAGACCTGATTACATCCAGACTTGTAGGGTCCAATAATCACACATATAATGTACCTGTCTGGCAACATGAAGCAGGCTAAAACATACTTGGTATAATATATATATATATATATA
>NW_015113644.1:22154-42877 GCF_001443285.1 Poecilia latipinna | reverse complement strand
GGTCTTAAGACCGGTCTTAAGACCAAGACCAACTTCGAGTACCACAACACTGATACCAAGTCTATGATGTTGTAATTATGGAAAGGGTTACAAAGTAATGTCAAAGTGTTTGAGTTTCCAGGGAACTTTAGTCCACAAATGGAGACAAACATGGAACAGTGGTGGACTTTTCCAGGAATGACCAGCCAACGCAAAGCGCTCTAAAAATGACAAGACTATCTGAAGCATGCCATACCTTATTTTCATACTTAAGCCTTTTAAACTGGATCAGAACTCATCTGACACGTATCTCTCCTAGATGAAGCCATGGCTGGCTTTAACGTCTTCCTTTTCTCTCCTGAAAGTATTCCTGGATCAGTGCTTCTGTTTCTGTGTCTCTACTCTGTTCTCTCTAACCTCCAGTCGGTCATGCACTGACTCAAGTTCTGATTCTGCCTGAGTTTTCTTCCTGTTGAAGGGGGGGTTTTCTCTCCACTGTCACTACATGCATATCAGTGTATGAATGATTGCTGTAAAGTCAGCAACACAATTAAAGTCTACTGTCAGTACATACTCGTCCAGTAGGAGTGAATGCTGCAAGGCAATGACTTGATTCAATCTGCCTGGCTTCCTTAGATGGAAAACTTTTTTTAACCAATGTGAATAATAAAGAGAAACTGACTGCATTGTTTGATAATTGATATCAATTGAAATGCATCTATGATTGGATTGAATTGACTGGCTTGGAATGATGTGTTGGCATCAAGCAAATCAACCGAATTGAACTTTTCTTGATGAAACTCTTGATGAATCTTTGATTGTCAGTCAGCTGGGTTTTGTTTTTTATTGTTAAAGTCCTGACCACAGTTTTGGCCACTCTATATTGCAAAACACAGGGACACTACTGAGCATTCAGAATGAAACTTTTATTTTTTTACACTGCTATGTGAAAAGCCTCAAGAAGCATCATCAGTTTTCCAGTCAGGTCACTTAATGTGTAAGTTACAGACACACCAGCGAGAGAAAGAAAAGCACCATCAGCCTTATAAGTCAAACAGTCAGTCAATGAGAGAACAAAGTCATCAAATTTGCACTTGATTAACAGTCAACGCAGATCCATGACTTATATTTTCATATTTATTTTTCAATCCAGCACTACGGTGCATATTGCACTGGCCTCATAGATGCACACACATTAGCACATAGCGCTGTCAACCTAAATGATACTTTTCAACATCTTTCCATTTGCACCTCCTCCTCCTCTCGCCTTCCTGTGCCTTAAATTATTCAGATCTCTCTGCATTTGATTTAGCATGCCTCCTGTCTGCCATTTCCCCTTCTTTTTTATACATTTCATTATGTTGTATGACTTTAGACCCACTGGCTGGAAAATGACAATTATTTTGCTCCAGCAGCCAGCTATTAACAGAGCTGAATACATGGAGTGCTGTACAGAGTAGCGAAGGAAGAGTAAGACGAAGACACATGCATGCTGTAAATGCAGATGCATTTCTGACTACATGGTCAACAGGTAAATACTGCACAGATAGTCACTATAAACCACAATCTGCATAGCTATGCTAATCTTTAATCTTCTGTTTTCTCTTGGTCTGCCTCAAATGCAATCACAGAAATACAAATGTTCATGAAAGTGTAGAAAAGCAGAGGTTGTGGGTGAGGCTGGAAGAGGAATGATCCCATAAAAAGAGCGAAGCAAAGGCAGAGATTTGTTGATCCAAAGTAATGCCTTTTAGTTGTACCTTTAGTTTGGCAGAGCGAGTGAATCAAACCCATATCTAATGGCAGCTTGTTTGGCCTTTTCATCCATTCTGCATAAATATATATGAGCCACAGTGAAACACGCAGGGGACCTAATAGAAATGAATGAACTACTCAACCATATATTTACCATGAGAGATATGCAGCTTGTGATTGGAAAGGGCATCCACTATCTGCAATATTGATAATACTTTTCAAATTTCATCTGCTTTTGTTTGCGCTCTGCAGCCGCCTGTTTAAACATGGCAAGAATTATGAGGCCAAACATTATCTCCACCAGTTGTTGTAGGCTGAACATATAACTTTATCACTGAAATGATTCCAGGAGTTTGGCTGCATTGTAGCATTTCCATTAGAGCTTGGCTATCTGACAGAATTCCAACCAATCAGCAGCAACAGTAGCCCACGTCTGGTGGCCAAGCGATGCCTGAGTCTGTGACACTGGGTTTTAAGCATGTCTGTGTGCCAGGATGTAAAACTGTTACCATCTCTGATCAAATATGATGGAGGACATTATGAATATACAATCTTTTAGGTCAGACTGTATTTGTACAATGTTATTAGCTTTAGCCTCGTCTGTGTATTGAAAAATCGGGGTTATTTTTTTAAAATAAAATCCTTACTTCAGTTGTCATTTTAAATAATTTTTTTACATGTCTGCTGTCAGTTGCTTAGCAACATTTTATTTTCAAAGTAAAGGTATACTTTGTGTGGCAAGTAAAATACGTTAAATACTCTTTCATTATGGCACGTAAACTTGTGTTCCCTCTTAACCATGTTCACAATGATCAATCAAATGAGCAAGGAAATCTGCTCTGACAAAAACAGAAAGCGCAGCTTTATTTTTGTGATAGAAATGTTTACTCATTTTGGAATTTTTTATTTCAATATTTCAATTTGTCAAAACCAACGTTTGCTGACTCTCCTTTTGTCCCCTCAGCTACCTGAAGGTTTTTGAATTCTGCTTTCTCACATTGTTTGCCACAAACTCAAGAAGTAGCTAGTCCTGCAAAATATAATCATATGAAAATCTACTTCTTCTACCCTCCCCCCAAAAAAACAAGCTAAATTCTATAGAAATGTAACCCTTCAGAATCAGTTAATGACACCAGGAAGCAGAGACCTTCCTACATAAAACACACAATGTTAAATAAATGATGTAAGTGGATCATTGTTTTGCCAAATATAATTGGTTTTTGTCAACAGATAGTCAGGATTTAAAGGTCTGCTTACATATTTAGGTGATACAAAGTACTGGCTGGATTCTGTGTTTTAATGTGAACCGACAGAGGTAGAAACTGGTTAAAAAAAAGGGCGGGGGTTGGGGGGAGGAGCATTACAGTTTCTGTATTAGTTTTTATTTCATAACAGCACCAGTATCATTTGTGCAATGGATATTGCATCACAGTTTAAGTCTTTTCTTTAATTTAATTTTTTTAGAATACTTCATCTTGCTTTATTTCATTGATTTTCCTTCCAAAATGCATTCCTTCTTGGTGGCTGCTTTAAGGAATATTGTCAAATGTTTCTCAGTATAGAGAGGTGAACTGTATTATATATCCTCTTAAGAAAGCACAGGAATCAGTCTTGCTTGATTGCGTCCTGTAGTCCCTCACAGAGAGGGTGAGAGCAGGTTATCCATGTAGAAATAGCACAGCAGACATCATACACCAAGTTCTGTCATGCACAAAAACATTGAAAAAAAAAAAAAGTATCCAGACAATCTTTTATCCCAGAGTCGCTTAAATCTGCAACACACATCCTTCGAAGAGCAGCTCAGCCACCACACAGGGACTAAGGGTTATTTGAACTAAAGCTTTGTATGGGGTTACAGTCAGCGTTAAAGCTCTAAGACTGGGGTTGGTCTGATGCCTAACGTGGACTTATGGGCGATCTTGGTGACTTGGCCAAATGTTGCAGCCCAGATCAAACTGTGTCACCAGGGATAGACATATCAGAGGAGCTCAGCGAAGCTGGCAGATCATGATAGTCATCTTAAGGAAGGGGGTCCCAGTGATTAAATCCAGGCTGTTGGATCCCACCCTCTGGCACTTGACCACACACAAGCATGCACATGCAAACACACACACACACACACACAAACACACATACACACACACACACACACACACACACACACACACACACAAACACAGTTGTAAGCTCACAAACACACGGAAATGCATTCATGTCCAGAGTCCCAAACACAGGATCATTAATATTTGCACATAATAACCCTCCTCTTTTCTCACACTGCTGCTACCAGATACACCAGCTGGGTCTGCCGATCCATTACCATAATGCCACCAATGTGTGTTTTTATGGCTATATCTGGCTACATTTGCTTCCTTCTTGTATTGTTTCTCTCAGTATGTTCACACACGCTAGAACTGCATTGTATGTTAGTGTATGTGATTTTGCTTGTGCTTCTTCTTTTGTATGCTTCCTGCAGTGGGCATGCATATTAAAAATGGATTTTAGGGCTAAATTGTATAATGATTTCTTGGAAAACAATAAATTGAGGTTCCAAATAAAGGCCATTATGGAAATGAGATTATGGAGCAATTGAATTAGCCTGTAATCACCGTTTCTATATGTCATTACAATGCAACTTTATACAGCATTACTCTGTGCCTGGGGCTATAAATGTCAAACACTGTTTCTTCGAGAAGTATTTCAGTAAATCCACAAAGGGAGGGTTTAATTCAGATTGAGTCAATGCATCTCCACCTCTGCCACTTTATTTTAGAATTTGCATTATTACTATTTCATAGGGCATATATCTTCAAAGCTAGAAGATCACTGTTGTGCTGCAAAGCAAAAATAAGCTTAGAGACAAAAATCATCCTTAGAGCATTCCACAGTTACTTGTAACAATAGATTTTGTTAAAGATATATTTATTTTAGATGTAAAACAACACAGTAACAATACTGTAGGCTGCTTGGGTTTTATAAATTTAAATGAAATATTGTCACTGGACGTCATCATGTTGTTTATACTGCAATGCATTCTGAGTAAATAACAGATGCTAGGTCCGATTGTGCTACCTCCGTCCAGTCAAAACAGTGATGAGTAACGTCTTTAAACCTTTTCAGTTTGAACCGTAGAATGTTGAAATCGATGGAAATGTATAAATCACAATGATTGATGATGAGGAGACTAAATGGGGGAACAGGACAGAGTTTGCTGAAGAAGCTGGTGTTTGTGCTGCTGCTGCCACCTTCAGCTTTATAAATGAAACAATCCATGACACGTACCTCTGTTCCAACTTTGTGATCCTGTATGTAGGTATGTGTCTGGTCTGGTAATACCTGTTTATGGTCTGGTCTTCAGTCATTTGGTGTCAGCAGCAGTAGCAACATGTTCCCTATCATCTAAAAGAGCTTCCAGCACTGCCTGTCTCTGATGTTTCTCCTTGAATCTTTTGGTTGCTGGCCGGCGGCAGGTTTTAGGCGCTTAGTGGCTAAAAACTGTCAGTACGGCATTCGGTTTTAGATTGCGAGGGCAACAGCCACCTGTCAGCTCCTTCATCAATTTTGCTTGTACAAAGTATTTACGAGAGAAATGCTAAGAGCTCAAATGTGGATCCTTTGCAAGTTGTGTGACTCTTTCCCACTGCGCTCCTCTTTTTCTTGCATGGAAGCGATAAAGACTCACCTCACTATTTCTGTTTGTTTTTTCTTTAACTACAGCCAACAGTGTAGCATTGCATAAATTTACACCAAACGCAATATGACAACAAACAACTGGCATAAGGTTAGCCTTCTGGTGTTTACTCTGTAGACTCTAGGACAAAATGGATAAAAAAAAAAAAAAACAAGAGTGTTGCCTTGATTCTTTCATACATGTTTGAGAAATCCGTCAGTCTCTTACAGCAACTATTCAGCTGAGCAAAGCACCAGGGAGGACCTAGCCCCACCTTCAAGACACAGCTTCTGCCTCACAGAGCAACCCTCCCCTGCAACTCCCCCACTCAGCTCCTTCAGACTAGCCAGCAGCAATTAGCACCTGGTGGATCTGCGCATCTGCTGAGCTCATAATAGAAGCTACTTCTCAGTGCAACACTGGTAAAACATTGTTAAAGGCTTAGGAGAACAATATTGTGATGACTTCCTGAAGGTGGAGTTTCAGAAGGAGCAAAGATTTTTAAAGAGACAGAGACTCATACAAGGCCGTAAATTCTTACAACTGAAGGTAACGTTACTTGAATGTTGCTATGTGGCTGGAAAACATGTTCCTTCAAGCCACAAAGTTCTACCATCACATTACACAAGCTAGATGTGTCTTCAGGCTTCAGTAGAATGCACTACCGATTTACCTTGTTGTGGATGCCTGGAGCATGTGGTGTTGTGAGTTTTTGTAGGTAAATAGGAAAACCCAGAGTGGAGTACAGCAGTATGAGGATTCTCCTATCAATTAAGTGGAATGGATTCATTAGTGAACCAGTAGAATCAGCATTGGGAAAGTAACATGTTATTGTAAATGTGGGTTCAAATTAACTTTTTTCAAATATAAAGGGGGGATGCCACTTCACACACAATTATTGCAAAGGCAATGGCTACAAGGACTACTTATCTTTCTCTCATCTTGCAAATAACAGTTCCACACAATGCTTCAAACATTAACACACACGCAGAGTATCAACACCAACGAGTCATCTCCTCCTGTTTTCCTTGGTCTATAGGGATTTGTCAGTCCTCGTCAACCAACCGTGTCAACCGTGACAGTCGTCCAGATGTCTTCTGCCGCCACAAAGATGACAAGAAGGACAGGAAAAGAAGTGAAGTGTGGGGATGGAGAGAAAGGATTTCCAAATGCTACAGTTGGACATACATGAGCAATTAAATTAAGACCATAAAGGACTAACCATGCTGACAAGCACTAATGTAGTAAGTTTTAAGTATGTAGTACTGTAGGAATTACAGTTTGGAAGGTGGTCAGCTATTCTGTTGGCGCAAACTGGATTGCTCTTTATACATTTTTATTTGATTTTATTCAAACCAAATGTTCTGCATTTAGCATTGACCATCTCTGTATTGAGCATGAAAGGTTCTCTCCTTTTTTGTTCCCACCACATGTGAGTAAAACACTGGTAAGATGAAACAAGTTTAAAGAAATATTTCACTGACAAGGAACTTTTAGCAACTTTAGTATTTGTGAGTGTTGTTGAAATGTTTCTACAGAACAGAAGAAGCCAACAAATGATAAATTGGGAATAATTTTCTTTAATTAATTAGCTGGGAAGTGTATGCTGTTGAGTATACATAATTAAAGAGCTGAGACATGCAGGTCTTCACAATTAAATATTTATCCTTTATATATGTTTTGAAACAATTGAATCGTCGAAAGAATCCTGAGTTGTCATGTGGTCATGCATAACAATAAGAACAAGGCATGTCCTCCAGCATTTGTGGGCAAATACTGTTAACATAATAAATACAAAGTATTTATGACATACTTTTTTGATTATTAATTATGCCAACGATCAGTTCATAAATTTATGTTGGACCAGTGTGCACTGCCTGGTACCCTAGATGGCCAACCCTTGGTGGAGATTCAGTCTCATGAGACCAGTAGGACGAGATCTTTTGCAAAAAAACAAAATCAAAGTCATGCTCCAGCAGCCCTTAGAACTTCTGTCTATAAAATGTATTAACTGGATTGGTGACGAAGTGCAACACTGACTACTGAGCAGGGGTAGAGTAGAGCAGTAGTTTAAAGGCGCTTTTATACTAGCCTGCCTCTAAACGGTACGGTCTCAGTCCGCTTCGGGCCAGATTCATTTTCTATTAGCAAATCCAGCGAGGCTCTGCCCAGCTGTTCTCAGATTTTCCTAGTGTTAAAATAACTCATGCAGATGGGTAAAAAAACAACAAAAAACTATGCTATAAACAATCCATTTGCAAATATTATTTTGCAATTTGAGTGTTTTCAACATGATATCAACACATCGTCATTAAAATGTAATCACAAATTACATTTTCCGTTATATACTTAACAGCAAACATTCTTGAAGTTATGGTTTAAAGCAATTTTAATAAATGTAAAGTTCAGTCTTGAGTCCAGACTTTCAAGCCAAATGAATAAATTCATCAAGTCAGTAACATTATAATCCAACACCAACATGAAACATGGTGGGTGTTTCATGTTGGTGAAACACCCACCATGTTATGGGTGTCTTAATGAAGACACCCATAACAATCACTGAAACAACCTGAAATTGATAAAAGTGTAAAAAAATAAATAAATTTGACTGAAAATTAAACAATGAAAATCAGACAATGCTTGTCTGATTTTCAGACAAGCATTTCAGACAAGCATTTTCAGAATTATTACTGCTCAGACCAAATAATTCAAAATGTCAACAAAACAATGCCTACATTTGTATGATTTCAAGCGTGAAGGACATATATTTTGGATATTTTATGTTCAAAACATAAAACATGTGGATGGTGTAGCTTTGGACAGTGATGGGGGACTTGATGGGGTCATTCACAACCATTTGATCAACAGCAACTTTAAAAACCTGTTCACCTAAAGAAACAAATAATCAATACAAGAGTTTAAGATCCACCAAAGATGAATATAACATGTCCACTTCAGAAACTGTCAATGCCCAAATGTTCTAAATATTACTTTGACATCTGTATATTCTGTTGTACGAAAATTCAATGAGCATTTTAATTGTACAAACATACTTTGATTCTGGATTTGTCTGCTGTTTTAATCTGAATGTGTTCTTGACATGTGAACAGTATAGTATCCTTCTTCCACAATTTTTAAGGCCACAGAAGAAGAATGCATTATTGACATATCTGTGTGAGATCTGCAGTGCTTCAAGTATTTGGACAATGAGATCCATGTAAATTTGCAAATATTACACATATACATAATGGTTTTGTTGCAATCAAGTATGACAGTTTATAACCTGGGCTTCAAGTAGCAAAAACAGTATGAGGTTGCAAGTGGTCATATCAGAAAAAAAAAAAAAAGTTCAAATTAAATGCAAAGCAAAATGCTTTATGCACACCAGTGTTTAGGTCTAAGTAATGTTCATTCTTATTTTTTATTTCGGAAAAATGTCAATTGTCCCTATATGTGTTGGTCCTCAGTTTATAATTGACATGACGAAAAAAAATTGTGATCTGCAGTAACAATCTACAAACCACCACAATCCTATCTAACCTCACCATAAATTTAATGCCAGCTGAAAAAGGTCCAGTCAGGTTCAAACAAAAAACAAACCGAACGAGGAGAGCAGAGCTGGAGTCTGGACATGGAAACTATCTTATCAAAGCTCAAAAACCACCTGCATATAAACACCCAAGACATCAAATAATGCTTAGCAATTAAGAAAACCACAGTCTGACATTGATTTAAAAAAAAGCACAATTGAAATTAGCAGGATGACGTAAATGAACTGCTAACTTTCATGCGTGCTTTATTAGCAATTTGAATTTACTAACAAATAAAAAAGGAAGCACCACACATGCTACCAAAAGCCATCTCAAGAAAACTCACAGTGGACGATGACTGTCATACATACCAATGTTTTTGGGAGCTATGTGTCTTTTTTAAGTTGGAGGAATAAATCCAGCTAGCAAGTGTAACTCCTCATGAGATAAATGCATAAATGGGTGCTGTACTTGGAGTTTAAAAAAAGTCAGAAAAACAGCAGTCACCGTTATCGAGCAAACAATGATGTCTTACTTTTACAATCCACAAGCAATACAGCATGTAAAGATTTTGAGTAACACAAATGCAACATCAAAATAAGACCATATAGTTTACAAGAATATACTAACTAGCTGGGTGCCAGTGTTCAAGAAGTCAAACAACGTGAATTAACTGCTAACTATACTGATATAGAGTTTTCGGGGGGGGGGTTTGTTTTTTTTTAGGAAAAAAACATATGGTTTATTTGTTTATTTTACATTACCCCTTAGGTGCCAAAAATGATGACTCCAACTCCTAAATCCAAGCTAGTGTCAGAGCTAGCTTGGTATGTCTGCACAACTCGACTTCACGCTTCGTGAAGGTTCCTGTTCCCATGATGCAAGGCGTAAAGTAGAAAATACAAGAAAAATACCTTTTAAAAATCATAACGGAAAATTCCTTCACATTTCTATTGCACATTTACCCGTTTTTATACGTATTTGTTTACCATGTATGCTAGCCATGCATAGCTTTGCTTGCTATTCCATTTCTTTAAAGAAACAAAGCTGAGGAAGAGATTCTGGACACACGACGCTAGCCGCTAACGGCTTTAATCGAACTGTAGTTCATTTGTCTTGAAAGTCTGGTACATTGAACAAATCTTCCTGGGAAGTGTAATTAGCATAATATAAATTATTTTTTGTTGTTTTAAATTGCTAGTCAGCTAAAATTGAGATTGAAGTTGAGAATCAATTGTGCCTTCTTTTCTAATTTTTTATCATGTAATCCAAGAAATGTTATTATATCCTTATTAATTCTAAAAGGTTTTTAATGTTGTACCTAACATTTTGTCCACTGTAATTACTATTGATTGTTTATGATTAAAATTAAAACATTTATCCATTCATTATATTTAATTTCCGTATTGTTTTGGACGTAACATCAGAAAAGGGACAAAAATATATGAGTTCTGCCATGCAAAGCTGCTCTTAGCAGAAGCTCTCTTCTGCTTGTGTTTTTCTTTATCCTCTATGCACAACAATAATCCTCAACGGTTTCGTTCTCCTGGTTTTGCAAAACAAGATTGTGTTGAAGAAATAATGAGCAAAACTGAAGATTTGTGACCCTTAGAGTTTCTCTGTCAAAGATTTCCCATCTACTTTTTTTGTCCATAACATGGCATATGAAGCTCAGATGATGGGCATGGCTAGGCAGAGTTCCAGCAAGCTGTTGGACTGTGCCAGGAAGTACTCCATGAAGCACATGGTGAGAGCCTGCAGCACCAATCAGCATGTACTGAGGTTGTCAATGGACTCATTAGTGCTCATTACAGCAACCTCTTGGGCACCTGGGTGCCCTTCAGAGCTCTGAGGGTAGGCATGTGAGGGTATACTCTTGTTAGGGCGAGGGGCAAAGCTTTAAAAACAGAGTGAAAGCACAAGAAAAAATACAGAGTGAAAACTCTTTGTCAATTGACGTTATATATTATATGAGCAACTGAAATTGAGAATACCACATTATATTTAAGACTGAGCTGGACTGTTTATCGAACCTGTCCGTGGCGTACTCTGCTTGTCTGAGGATATTTAAATCTTCAACAAAAACAAAGTATTGTAGTACTTGTATGCATCTGCTTATCTCTGCATTATTTCACATACTGACTAGGCTGATCTGAGTTTAAGTGCGTTAGTGTTCATTTACTTCATTAACGGAATTCTGCATGCAGCGGTTGTGTGTTCTGGGGGGAATGTTTTTGTTTTAGTTCTGGATGCTCGCTGACTCTGGTGTGGTCGTGTAAAGTTCGTCTGCATCGGCGTTAGAGCACGTAAACTATCCAGTCGTACTCCAGTTCGGTGATTCATTAAAAGAAGATCAACATCATTCCCTCCTGGAGTGGTTATTATCTCGCACCTTTACAATCCATCTCTGGCCGCCATTAACAGTATTATTAGAACCTGCTGACCAAAGCATTGAAGCACCTATTTTTCTACACAATTAACTGTTTTCCCAGGTCCTGTAAAGGGCCAGTTGTATGTAAAGTTGACTTTTTTTGAGCTTTCCATTATGTTATATTGTTTATTCCCTTATCAAAAATATACCCGGAGTGTTGCCTTGATTCTTCATGAAAAGAGAAATCTGTTAGTCTCCCATGGCAACCATTCAAAATGCCCAGGTGGACATAGCACCGCCTTTGAGAAACAGCTCCTCCTCAGAACTGCAGTGTCCAAGCTTCTGAGCTCCTGCCTCACAAATCAGCCCTCCCCAAAGACTCTGCCAGTCAGCTCCTTCAGACTAGCCAGAATAAATTAGCAACAACCAAGTGGAACTGCACAACTGCTGAGCTCATTGTATGAGCTACTTCTCAGTGCAACGCTAGTGAAAATGTTTGCAAATAGTTTATAGAGAAACAATGCAATCAAGGTGATAAATTACAAAGTAAAATTTCTTTTAAGTCATATTTGATATGTACACCATTTTTATAACAACTGAAGGTAGCATAGTTACTTGATCATGTTATGAAATGACATGATACCTTCAAAACACATAATACTGCCTCTTTAATGTGATTTAAACCATAACGTCTGTATTAAAATGTGCGGCTCAGAAGTGTGATGTGTGCTATTACTTATGTTGGCATTTCAAACTATCATATTGACGTAATTAGCTATAAAGACATGCCCAAAAATCCCATGGAAATCAGTCAAGTCAATTCCAAATTGAGGCTTCAAAGTGTTGTCATACTTTCACCTAGAAACATATAGTTTAACTTTCTGCTCATCGAGAAATCTGTGTTTGGTTCAGAAGACTGTATGTTTAATCCTGCTGTTGTTTTTTCCAAGCTTATCCTTCAAGCGCCACAAACTTTGCAGGAAAAAAAGCAACACCTAAAGTGGACAGGACAGCTAGAAGAGAGGGAAACTTCCCTCAGTCCCCATTTTCTGTCAAGTTGTTGAATAAAGTGTCTGTTTTTACACAATGTCTTTGTAAATTCTGTAGGACTCACAATTTTCTGTCAAATCCTTTCTGACTGTCCAGATGCCAACAGATTCCAAAGCCCCGTGTTACATGTCTTGAGTGTCATTCTCATGGTGGAGCCAGGTGTTGCACATTTTCTTTCTATCATCCTGTCTGTCTGTTACTATAAAAGGAATTCTTGTACCATGGTACAAATTTTTTCAAATACTATCTGCAGTTTGTGTAGAGCATCCATTCATCCCACTTTTATAACCTTTCAACATAGAAACTCTTTGATAGAGATTCTGAGGGACACCGACTGAACCTGTACCTCACACACGTATGCCTGTGCATTTACAGGAGTAGAGTACCAGGACTTGGAACAAACTTGGAATTTAGCTAATCTTTAGATTATTACCAGTTATTTAGAAACTGTGAAGTACTTTTAACCCAGAAAAGGAATTAGATTATTCACTCTTTAGCTTATTGTTTTATTTATTTTTCCAGAAACTGTAGAGTACTCACTATTTAGATGCAGAGACACTTCTGGATCGAGACTATTGTTTAGACTCCTGTTCTTCCAACCCAGAAACAGAATTAGACCAGAGGATATTTAGCAACCCTGAACAGGAGCACTTAGTTTACATACTTTAGATCAACATTAAATTATTTTTCTTTTTTTTTGCTCTTTCCTTTGGTTTGTTATTTTGTTTGTATTTCCTTTGAATTCCTGTAAAGCACTTTGTATTGCCTTGTTGCTGAGGTAAAGGTAAAGGTAAAGGTAATTTTATTACCTTTACCTTTACCAGAGCAACAGAACACTAAGGAAGGATAACATGAGTGACAGATTACCACACTCCTACATTTTAAGGCTGCATTACAACTAAAGAAGGATTCCCATCCATCTTTAAAAACAGGGAGCTCAAACCCACAGTGGAAAACAAGATTTATGGTTCATAGTTTAAATGGAAGTGTACTAGATGCCTTTTAAAATCAGAGCCATGGCGATATAGTTGACTGGTAATGAACAGAAGAGGTGTGAAGTTCCAAGTAGTCCTAAACGGACATCCACGGTCCCCGTCATGGAGACTTTCAAAATAAAGCTTAGACATTCTTATCAAATGTTTCAAAGATGCTCTTAGCTCATTACTAAGAAAGTAAGCTCTGTATAACTAATGGAACATTCAAAATAACTTTCAATGTAGGAGCAAAAACCCACTCTACAAGGCCATTGACCTTTGCCCTGTGTCGTCCCCCTCTCTCACAACCTGTTCTATCAGATCAACAAAGGCCACTAGACCAAAAAATAATAAAATCAATAACCAATTGCACTGATAGAGGATGAACAGAAGAGTTTAACTTTATACAATTTGAAATAAGGTTGTTACTGCAAAATGTGGAACAAAGGAAGTGTTTGGAGTGCCTTCCTTTATACCACTTTATCCACTCTGTAACTCCTCTGAATGAAGGACAGACACGGTTTAATCAAAAATGCACCAGATACACACACACACAGTTTATTTTACAGGGAGACTTTTTTATATATACAAACTTTGTTTTAATATTTTAATGTTATTTTCTGCCCTTCGTGCTGTGATATTGGTCTGACAGAGCCGTAAGTTAAACTTCATGCCTGAAACAGCAAACCCTAAATATTTTTCGTAATAACCTCCCAGCCAGCATATCTAGGTGGGCCCCATAGAAGGATTATATATTTGGCCAAACCCATGTAGGCTGTCATGGAAACCACAGTCAGAACCATGTGGGACCCATACTGTAGCCCACATTCATCCCACATGGGGCCCACCTAGGTATGCTTCCTGGGAAGCTGTTCATAAACTGTTCCTGTGTTGATTGTCAGCAAAACGAACTTGGGAAATATGTTAATAAACAACGAATGTCCGTCACCTTCAGCAGACATTTCATTCATTTCAAACTTAATTGGACATTAACTGTGTTAGTTAAAACATCACCTGGAGAACGTTGGATGTTGGTTGCACCCGCAGAGTAGGACACAGACAGTGTTTGATGCAAAAAACACCGTTTTAGGTTATAACCCAAAATATATAATTTTATTATAATTATATATTTTGGGCTGATTACTATTTAATTTCAAGGCTATAAGAGGCTTCTTAAAAATAAGTGATTCATTTTTCCATGTATGGCTGTAAGGATATAACATTTTAGGGGGCAAGGCTCTGCTGCTGGTGGGGAGTTGTCCCCCCTTACCTCCGTGTAGATCCACCCCTGTTTTGCAGTGTGAGGTACTGTAGGCTTATAAAAATCATTTCACATGAGAAAATATATTTAATCAGTACGAATATGATTTTCTACCAAACAGCATTTTAATTCACATCTGCTCAGCTGTTACCAAAAATGAAATGCAATTATTAGATCTCATCAGTCAGCTTGAACATCCTCAGTAGAGAAACCTGGTAATGAAAGAATCACAAAATGAGGCCACAAAGCAGAAGGCTCACAATAAAGCTGCCAATTCACAATATTGGCCCTTCATATTACCTACGACAGATTCCCTTCTGGGAGCTGGGTTTCCCTTTTTAACAAGCAAAAGTCAGTCACTGCCTGCACCTAAGATGACACTTCCTACATGTCACACACTGCATGAATGTTTTAGAAGGAGCACTACAATATGGAAACAAAGTGGATAAATACTCAACTGTCTGAAAAGGGGATAAGGCCCTGAATACGTTCTGGTAACATAATCAGCACCGTAGCAGCTTTGTGTGTCTGTTTACATAGTGGTTGCTATCGCTCTCCTCTTTTGTAACAAACAAGAGAACGGTGGCATGAAGGAGGAGGGGGAGGAAATAGGGGAAAGAGAAAAAATATTTTGCATATAATTTTACGTAACTGTTCACATTTCAGTTCAGAATAGTAATCCACAAAACAAATAAGTAGCAGCATATTTTAAAAAGAGGGGCTTGGGTCACTTCCATTTCCTTTTATGGTGTGGGGTTTTTGTGTCTGTTTGAATTGATCTGCACAGCTCAGACTAGGACTGAATGCTCAGACCAAGAATCCATAATTTCATATGATCTGATTGTTCTGCAGTATTACATTGATTTTTTTCCCCATTCTCCCTCTCTTTGGTATTTAACAAACACGTTGAGGCACCTGAGTTCAAACATCCAGAGGAAGCAAAAAGAAGTGTTTTGTTAGGACTAAGGTGATAATGTGGAGACATGGACATGCTTGTTAGAGAAAGGGATCTGCCACAAGGCACTGATGTCTGCAGCCACACAGCATTCAGGACTTAGGACTTAACACACTGCTTATCAGCAATTGGGCAAGTGTACTTAATGCCTATTCAGCATTTCATGGCTCACTGTAGATGAACAGATTAGGTGGAAGTGAGACGTTGCCTACCCATGGTAAAAGTAAGCCAGTCAATTTGTAAAGCTGTTTGATAAACCGTTCCAAGTCATTTGTCAAGGCTTTCACCCAAAAACTTCGGAAAATCAAAGTTTATGGCGCTGCAAAGTCAAGGTGAACATATTATTTCCAGAGGATACGAGAGCATCAAATCCAACCAGTTCAGTAAATCAATAAGTTGTGCACAAGTATTCTGGTGGAGCAGCTCAGAACACTGAAGTCAAGCGAGGGAAGGGCTCTGAGCCACTGGTTTTAAAGGTCCACTGTTATCCTTCCCCAAACAAGCTGGAATAGATCAACTATCAAAACATGTTCATTACATTTAATACACAGAACTATTCTCAGATTTTGAGATTTCATCTGATCTGTTTTGAGCTAATTTAGGAATGCAGTGTTTTAGCTATGCCTTCCCAACTTAAAGTTTACATCATCACCTCAGACGCGTGTAAATGACTACATACTATACATCTTTGACCCAGACGCAGAAGAAGTGGAGCCTCCTGAACATCCATCAAACCGCAACCACTGATGGAAGAAACACTGCAGGTCTGTCACACATTTATATCGTTTCTTGTTCAAACTGAGGATTCTTCCGTGCTTTGGCGCGGTGTGCCATGATGTGAAGTTCTGCAGCTGACACCACCACAATAGTTCTATACAAAACTGTTTTTTTCTGCAAATGCAACCTTTTTTTTTTGCTAGAGGAGAAGCACTTCTCTCAACATGTAAAAAAATAAAAAAATGAGAATATTGATAATGCATGTTTTATAAACAATGCATCCTTTCAACAGATGCCCTTCTGGGAGCTGGGTTCTATGTACCACTGTAAGGAGTTATGGTGGCAGCGTCCATCTCTATGGCTGCTGCCACCATAGACTTTAATACATAGACGCCTCTTTGAGCGAATCGGCCTGTTGCTGTGATAAGTCACAGCGTCCGCCATATTGGATATGCTAGTAAGGTAACACATGTAAATGAACTGAGCTTTATAAAGCACCGTTCTACAAGGTATTATAAGTTAATGCCTGTCATTAACACATTCTCTCTCACACACTAATATATTTCACAATGTAAGAAAGCACTAAAGACAAAGTTTCTAACTTTTTCATGTCACAATCATACAACTGATTCTGATAAATAAGTTTATATTAATGAATACACTCATCTTTGGATGGGTGTATAAATTGACATATTTACATAATTCTTCAATTCAATGTGCATTTGCCATTTCAATATGTGTATTTATTTGTTCTTTATCAGTAAGAGTAAGTGACATCATTCCATGCTGTTTATATAGCCACTGGATGTAATTCCACAAAGTTAAAGAGAAAGAACGATAAGAATATTGACAAATGTTCACATTTAGAAAAAAACATATTTCTGCATATTGGATCCGTGACTTGTATCATCTTTATAGCACTGTCATAAACTGACATTGTGAAGCTGAGCTCTGAAACACAAGACTTAAGAGAAACAGCTCCATCTCTGATCCTGACTGACCCGTCAAGCCCAAATCCTCTGGTCTTTAACCCTTGTGTTTAAAAATGGGGTCCAACTGCCCCCACACCCCTAACACTTGTATCATTTGCCTCAGTCCTCGTATGTTTACCTCAGTCCGTTTGAGGACTGAGGCAAACGGACTGAGTCCTTTTGCCTCAGTCCTCACACGGTGCACAAGGGTTAACCTGTCTGTCACTAGAGGACCCAAATTTGGGTCCTCTCATGACAGGAGTGTCAAACTCCAGTCCTCAAGGGCCTCTGTCCTGCAACTTTTAGATGTGCCTCTGCTGCACCACACCTGAAAAGAATAATTAGGTCATTAGCAAGGCTCAGGAGAACCGATCTACACAGGGAGGAGGTAATTAAGCCATTTCATTCCACTGTTTTTTACCTGTGGCACATCTAAACACTGCAGGACAGCGGCCTTTGAGGACTGGAGTTTGACACCCCTGTCATTGTGAATGACAACCTGAGACCAACAGGTTAATGCACTTCCTTTCTATACAGTATGAATTAACTAAAATTAACTATGGTAAGAAAAATACAATCATAGTAGTTACTTTGGGCCAATTTAGTTACATAGGAAATATTTCTTGGTTATTTAGAAGCAAGTTTGACCACAGGAATTCATAGTATTAACCACAAAATGAAGAAATTTAGCTCATAAGATTAGGTTGTTACAGACAAATACACTTATACATGTGCCTTGTTTCATTCTTACCTGTCAAAGCTAATGCCAACTTTAAAGTGGACACACATAGGTAGGATATACACTGTCAGTCGATTGAGTTGCAGCTGCAACAAAAGGCAGAATATTTGAATTGCTGGTGTCCGATGGGAAAAAGTTGAATGGTTTACTACTTGAAATTCTTCATCAAAACTCTCAAAGTCATTATTACAGTGGATGAGATTTGTTAAGTCATCTGTCCAAAGACCGTGGAACACCTTTGTTCTTGGTTGTCCTGTCAGTGAGGAAGCTGAGGAAAAAAATGACTTCAGCTTTATCTTTTGACTAAATAAATCAAAAATGTAATTTATTTCTCATCTCTCATATCCTGAAAGCATCTTAGGTAGAGCTTTAGCTTTCCTTAGAAACATTTTAAACTACTTAGAATAATTAATTGATCTTACTGTATTGTTTGATGTCGAGGATCAACTGGAATATCTGTGATGGGATTTTTGTGTGTGACATGCTTCAAGAAGACATTTGTTGTGAATTGGTGGTATATAAATAAAATTGAATAGAACAGACATCTAACACTGACATGGGAATTGAGAAAAATGTTCTGAACTCAGGTTAATTTCTCTATACATTTTCAGCTCACTAAAGCAACACACAGAGACAGAAAAACTGTTTTTCTTAGTTTTTCGCTTCCAAATAACTGAAATGCTTTAAGGAGACCCATCAATAAGGAACCAATAACAGTGGGCTTTCATAATATTGCAGCTGATTAAGAAATGTATTTAAATTATTATCTCAATATTTCAGCACACAGTTGGATCTGAGGAGCCGTTGAAGATGTTGAATTGCTTCAAAAAATGAACAAGTCCAATAAGATCCCTTACAGCCCAGACAAACACTGTCTCATCAAGAAAGCTGAACAGCGCGGAAAATGCATGTTGCATGATTTGATGTGAAGCACAACAAGAATAAAACATATTTGCACTGTGCACTGAAACAAATGAGGTTTCACTCTATATCAGGAAAATCAATACAATAACAGGCTCTGTGCACGACGCACCCCAGGTGCATGCTTAATAAGTAACAGTCTCCCACACTGTTACGCTGAAAATAGAGCCTGCAGAGTTAGACGTTATGATATTGAATCCCGCGCCCCTCGTTCTTCGTTAACCACACTCTCAAAGTTCTCATTCGGGATTTGGTGTGAAGAGTTGGATGTTAAGCACTAAAACACAGTTCAGAAGAGGATTATGTTAAAAGAGTCATCTTGAGAAACCCACCTGCCTTAAAAAGAGAACTGTGATGCTATCGGCTCCCTTAACTCCCATAAACCCCCGTACCGGTTCACGCAATCCACTTCCTCCTGCCGTCTACTCCGACGTACCTGTCAGACTGGTAGGAAATACTTATCTCAAGCTAGATGGGCAGGCGAAACACCTGAGAGCAAAAGTGTGGCTGGGCACGATCACGGCGTGCCGACAGAGACGGAGAGGAAGTGACAGAGAGACAAAGCGAGAGAGCTACTCTGAGCTAACAGAAGGAGAGTGAGCCACCGATAAAGAGAGAGATGGGGGGGGATTGAAAAAAGCGATTGGGTTGAAAAACGGTTCTATCCTCTGAGCACTTTCCTATCAGCGAGGCGACAAAGCGGAATGGAGCCCAGGTATTAGCCTTCTCTTTGCCTTTTTAACTCACTCTCCCTCTCCTCCTCCTAGCAGGTAACTCCTCCACCATCTATTTTAAGCCATTCCTTCAGCGTGCCGTGTCAAACAAGCCTGAAATCCCTGCTAATACTAGTTACCCCTGGAACACTAATCTCACTTCTTTCGTTAGACAAGTCATCCCCAATCCCTTCTCACCACACACACACACACACACACACACACACGCACACACACGCACACGCACGCGCACACACACAATTTCCAAAGGAAAAAAGTTAGAAGAAAAAAAGTGCTTTGACATTGCCTTTACATTTTGAGCCTATTAAATCCCAGGATCTGTCTCTCTTCTACCTGGATTTTACTTTAGTCCTATAGATAAGCCAAATTAAAATGAACTCACTAGGGCCGGTTCTAAATGCTTTGTGTTATCCAAAGACCTGTGCTCCATCTCGTTTGCACTCTTAACAATATCATGGGGCCCATGATAGTCTTTAAACAAGGAAGGTGAAGTGCTTCAATTAAAACTAGCTGTGTTCCAGGGGAAAAAGGGCACGGAAACAAGAAGGGCGAAGACTTCGCAATTTCTGATTTATGATACCTCAGAGTTCCCCAGCGGTGACTGAAGAGCTATCCATTTCTTCAGTAGTAGCATGAAAGACGGCCACTTTGAACAGCTGCAAATCTTAGCATGAGCTGAGCGGTTACCTGCAGCCAAGAAGGAACGGTTTTTGATGTACAGTATACAGTAGAATGCAGCCATTTACACAGTATCTAAAAACACACTTTGTCTTCTCTCACTGTCTGAAGTTACATCAGACCAAACATGTCTTTATTTTAGGTCAGTTAGAATTACCAGTGTTATTTCTACACAATGTTCTTTCCTCATGATGCCATCTATTTCATGAAGTGTGCTACACCCTCCAAAAAAGCCAATAACTCGTTCACCCCAGGCTCGCATCCCACGATTCCCACTTGTGATTGTGTTCCCACTGTTACATGTGTCACCTTTTTCCTTCAAATGTAAACACTCATGATGTCCAAGTCTTCCAGATAGTTCTGTTGGGGCAGCAGCATCAAAAACAAGGACTTAAAAAGACTCAATAACTTGATAAAG
>NW_015113644.1:0-18913 GCF_001443285.1 Poecilia latipinna | reverse complement strand
CTGTTCTGGTTCTATTCTGTAGTGGTTATCTGTTCTGGACATACCTGTAGAATCTCTGGAAATTATGATGTAAAGAAGAATTTTATATTAAAATAAAAAAAAATCATGGACAACCCTGACCACCCAGAATGTCTTCAGTCAAAGGCTTCTTCAAATTTGCTGTGATACAGACTGCTACAGGAGATCCTTCCTACCCACAGTAAACACCCTCTGCAGGGAATCTTCAGTTAATTGAGTCACAACATTTAATTTCCCTGTGGAATGAATAAAGTATTTTTGAATTTGAATTTAATGGGTCAAATATTCAATAAATATATTTGTATTATTTTGTTGAATTTATTGTTAATATTTGTTTTACCTGTAATTAATTGAATGGGTCATTTATTATTTATATGTAATGGCAGGATTGGTCCTCCATAGATTGTTGCTGTTCTGCGGTGAAAATATGTTCTTTTTAGTCCCAATGTTGTTCATTGAAAAGCTTAAGGAAATACTTTTTAAATTCTATTTTACTGGTATATTTTGCTACAATAAGGTGGCAGAGGTTTTCAGAAAGCTTCTTGTTTTCTCTCATCATGACCTGCATCTTCTGCAATATGTTGATGATGAGATTCCTTTCTATAGGCCGTCCATTAGATCTAAAGCAGTCAACGTTAATTTGCACAGAGGCTAAGTTGTAGATTTCAGCTATTTTCTTGGCTATGCACCTCAACCTCTTCATATGTTCCATACTTATACCCTGTGTTGTTGTATTTCAAATGATGTGGACTCATTTGTCTAGATTCCTTTGTTTACTTGGGCTGTTTCTGACTTTTGGTGTGAATTTTATGCGAGTAAGAAATAGATTTACACAGGAAAGGATCAACATGTTCAATACTTATTTAGCCCACCTCATATACTCTGTACAGAGTGCTGTCATATAGCTGGCATCATTCTTACAGGAAGAGGCACAAAATGGATTCTCCTCAAAATACTTCTTCTGATGCTTGGGAGAACCCACTGTGTAAGTCATGTGAATCAATCTGAGTTTTATTGCTCTAAACTTTATGCAATACACCCTGGCTTTCATTGCTTCCATAATGCACATTTACTTACAGTCTACACATACACAGTGTTCACACAAACTAACTTACTGGCATGCACACTCACATAGAAGAAATCTATTGAGTGTATTTCTCTGTGCCAAGGCGTCTTTTTTTTCCTGAGCCAAAGATAATACAATTCATTTTCCCCCTATTTCCTTACAATACATCTTTCAGTTCTGCCTTTTTTCTGCGCATGAAATTCATTTTCTAATGGAAATATTTGTTTTGTAAATCAAATATGTATTATGCACAGAATGCAAAGTGCAAATTAAATTATGTTAATGAAATGAAAGAGATATGAAATGCATATTTCATGGACAAAACATAACCCTGCAGAACAGCCATTTCTTGATAAAATCTTTAAACACAATCTCATTCGGAGAAAGACATATTGCCATGGCAGATAGCACCTCATTAAAATGGTCTCCTTTAATATCAGTCCTTAGTATATATGGGATTGTAAATAACCACTGGGGAAGAAGAACCAATAATGAAATACTGTCTTTAATAGCTTGCCATTGATGTCAGCATAAAAAAGTCTACTAGAGGAATATTGGAAATTGGGTGTGCACACACATAGTCAAAAGCTGTAAATGATTGCATATTTAAATAGAGCTGACTAAGGAAAAGATGATACAGATATTAGTAATAGGCAGAAAATTATGCTGACCTGACATAATTCCACAAAAAAAGCCCAGACTGTTTTAAATTTTATATTGGTTACACTTAATGAATAATAGATTCTGTAGCCGTTGTTGTGCAGTCCATGATGTTAATAAAAGCCTAAGAATAGGAGCTCTGCTCTGCCCAGCCGACTAGCAAATGAACTAGACTGGCTTTTCAGCAGAAATAAATACAGCAAAAAAATAAAAATACAAAATACAAAAGGATGCAGGGGTGGGAAGTTAGGGATGAGGGCATAGAAAACAAGAGCAAACAGGGGATTGATAGCAGGGCAGAGGAAAAGATGCAATGTTCAGTAATTGAGAAAAGAACAAACAGACAGACATGTGGACTGCTGACCAGTACAGAGGCTGCATTGTGGACACTGCTGAAACATGGAAGTTATGGGATGTTTAATTTTCATTTTATTTTTTCATTTAAAAAGCTGTTTCTGTGTTTTGAGATAAAAACTAAGATAAAAAAAACAAAACATTGTACTCAAGTAGGACTTGTTAAAAAGAAAACAGTTCTGCTCATCACCAAGAAGCACTGTCTTAAATCTGCTAGTTAAGAAGCGATTCCAGTTGGGTCAAGAAGCAAAGACATTAGAAATTGTCTCAATTGCCTTGAGGAGCAATTCTTTCTGCCATAATGTAGCCATTTCAAACAACCAAAACTCCACCATACTGGTTATACACAACTGGAAGACATTCAAGACTGTTGTTAGTTTTCCAAAACACAACAAGGAACAGAAAGATCTGGTTACCATTTTTCTCAAAGTTAATCTGTTTAAACTTGACATGTTTGAACTTTTGTCACATGAGCCAAAATAGTCATGGTCAAAGTCCCACAAAAATAGGATTTTCTTTCTTTATAGTACTTTTCTTCTCTCTCCTGTAACAGGATTTGGGTCGCCATTTCTTTGAAAAGTTTTGTTGTGTGTAGTTTTTTGTTAGCAAATGCAAAAATTTTATATAAATATATGTAAAGTAGGACTAAAACTATTAAACAATATCTTCTAATGTAGATGTTATTTACGCACCATCCATCCATCTATCCATCCATCCAACCTTGATCCTGCAAAAAGGCCTGATTATTTGTATAGCAAATATTATACTGTATTTTCAGCTAACATTTTTAATTTTAAGAAACCCAGATACAAACCATGCTTATCAATACAGCCGACCCAGAGTAATGATGTAGATGGGGGAAAGTGGAGACGGGTTTGTCTGATTGTCAGCAAGGAGGAAGATTTGTTGAAGAGTGGGCTGATTCTTGGCAGGAGGTCACCACACTCAGTCACTTTATATCAACCTCACTTTACATGCCTAATTTACCTCCATGTCTGCGTCCTCTTCTCTGTTCTTTGCTCCTGACCATCCCTGATTCTTTTCTCTTTGCTCTTCGCTGCTTAAACTTGTTTTTTTCTTCTGTTCTTCTACTGTTTGTCTGGATTGAATGACCAGAAACATCAGAATTCAGGTCAGATTAGAAGCCTTTACTTTTATTATGTTGGATGCAACAATCAGCTTCTGTACTCACATGACTTTGCTTTCTCAACTCATCAAACACAGAGAGTTCAGTTTCTGCTAAAATACATCTGTCAACATTTTCCCCTTCACAAATAATTTTTTGGGCCCTCATGACTCTTTCACTGAGCAACAAAAACCTGAAGTAGAAGTTTTTTTTTGTTTGTTTGTTTGTTTGTTTTTTTCAATTCAAGTTTAACCAAAAATTAAATAAAAACTTAATCATAAAAAAAATCCTTAAAATTTAATGTCATTTAATAATTTCCCAGCATGGCAGAGTAAAGGTTTAAAACATTAAAGAAATCCACCAAAAGTCAATATGTGATTCAGGCTCCTCCTTAACACAAACCATTGTTCCCATTAGTCTCCCTATTTTCCTCCAGTCAGACTATGAGAAACTTGGTAAATGTAGACAAAGACCACATTGTGATGAGTTGACACATTGTTTCTAAGTGAAGCACAAGAGGGAATGTTACAATGACACAATGAATTCCCATTTTCTCAAAGATTAAAAAGACCCAAGGAAAGGAAAGACGTTGAGATTCTAAAATGGGACACAGCATTCAGGCAATTAACACCATTCTTCTACGGCCCCTTTGAATCCTTGAAGAAAATACTGTTGAAGAAAGAATACCAATGGTAAATTTGGTAGTAGAGAGAGGTGACCTTGTTAGGTAATTAACATTTTATTCTGAGTTTAATTAGACAAACTAAATCAATTCAGCCTAGGTAAGAAAAGATGGGGCCTCTGAATACAGGAAAGGGAGAAAAAAAATCTGTTTTAATTGTATGAAAGCATTAAAAATGCACCTGTTCGCCGGCAAATTGCCTCACTCATGGAAATCCGCGGGGAGATGCAGCCCCTATTCAAAATAGCATCAAGTTGTTAAGCTAGCTATTTATGTGCTTGAGTACATGGAAAGAAAAACAGAGAAGGGGGGAGGAAATCCAAATTATGTTCCTCGTTCACAGTCCCCCTTGTTAGGGATTCTAAACAATGCTTCAGAAACTTTTCAGATTTGGTGCTTTGTGTCTCTGTTGGCTTGTCTTCATCAGCCAAACTTTGTCTTAACCCCCTTTGGTGTGCAGCAAATAGACTCAACCTCCCAGCAACAATTTCCTTGAAGTTTTCATCCTCTGCTCCCCATCCCTTTCCTCCCTCTCTTTTCTTCCTTTGAATCCCTGAGCTGCTGTTTTATTTGCATCTGGTTAAAAATTGAAATTAAAATCCTCTTGTCAGGAAATGCTGAATGATAAGGAAGGGGAGGAGGGCTTGTATCAAGATCATCAAGAATTTTAATGGAACTGGGTCCAGAGGTCATGAAGCCAAGTAGGAAAGCATGGGCCGTGTAATGAAGACACATCACTGGCCATTTAAGATATCTGCAAGTATTTTGCTTGTGCATAGTGAGCCCATATCTTGGATTTGTTACTTCAAGGCTGGACCATTGTAGCATTTTGTGGTCAGAAAGACTACAAAATGCAGCTAAAAGCCTTCAGCTGCTGCAAAGTGCTGCAGCAAGAGTTCTGATGAAAATTAAAGGGAGAGAGATCGTATTTCTCCTAGGATATTGAGAAATGTGTGTAAAATGTAGATTTTTAAGAAATTTCAAATATATTATTTCTCTCTGTATTGTGGCATTTAGCGAATAGAAATACTTTTTTTATTTCTAATTGATCTAAAACAAGATAAATTTGGTGTAATTTATCTTCAAACAATGAAGAGAAAAATTGTGTGTCTATCCTTTTATTGTGTTTGCAAATTAGAAAAAGTCTTGGCCAAGAAAATAAAAATTGGCTATCAAGATATTTGGATATCTGCAATTTCTCTTTTGTCAGTTCAAGCAAACAAAGCCCTACTTACAGGTTTCATCTACAATCATTAACACATTAATTTACAACAAAATGTTGATTACTATATTCTGTTAAATATTGTATTGCATGTTTAGTTTATTTAAAGGGGTAGTATGTATTTTCCAGGCACAGTGTTATTTTATAGCACAATCAAGTAACTATGTTACCTTCAGCTGTTAAAATTTTGTTGGTCCGACATCCCTTATTGTGCCCTCATACAGTATTGAAGCATTTTCTACGTGTTGTTTTAAAGACAAATGACAGTGTGTATGTACTCTGAGCACACACTGCATGCAGAATTCAGATTGTTGTTTTTACGAGTGGAAAGATTGTTTAAGCAGTTTTGATTAGTGTTTAAAATGTGTAATTTGAAGTTCAGAGCTTATGTTGAAGGCTCTTAGTGTGAACGTTTGCTGTGTGTCTTGTGTTCATCTGCTCCATTTAAAGCTATGGATAAAACAGATGGTTGTCAAACTGCTTCAGTTTATTGTTTTGGCTGTCCTGTAGCATAAAAACAGACCCTTGGCTGCAATCACCATAGTCCTACAAATTTGAAAAGCTGGTAACAAGTTAAACAGACCAACCAGATCATTGTAAAAACCGTAAACATTTAGCTAAAAGTTAGCTCACTGGCAGCTACATCAGCTGCTGGAGACAGAAGACATTTTGTGTATCGTTACATTTTTCTTATAGTGATGAAGACAAAGAAAACAAATCTTCACAAAGCCTCTCTGTGTAGTTATAAAATCTAAATACAAGATTTAACAGTGGCTGAAAACTCCCCTCTTGACTAGTGCTGCAAGAAATTATCCTTTGCAAGATGACTAATTTACCAATAATTTTCCATTAGTTAACTAGTCAATTATTATTTTAATCCATCTCTCTTTTCTGAGGGCCCTCCTGCTGTTCTTGTCAGTGGTTCATGTACTTTCTTAACTTACCTTTGCAAGTCTTCCCTGGTGTAATTGTGAATCTACGGCGTCACATTCCTGCCAAAAACCCAGAGGAGCTTATTAAGCCATCACAACAATACGCTTATTAATTGATAGAGCACATAGCTCTGATCATGGCTGCATTTATTAACTGGGAAAGCACATAGCTTTGATTGCAGTAGTCTGAATGGCCAAATTCCAATCTTATCACCCCTCAAAAAAATCAAATCTATGCCACTTTCATACGTGGGGCTAAGTTAGAGACATATCCAATAGTTCTGAAAGAGTCTTCAGATTTAGCTAACCTTTAGCTAAATATTTTCGGTTTCTGCAATGGCCTGGTTGGTTTGTTTACTTCGTCACCAGCTTTTCAGACCATTCATTTTATCTGACGTTTACATCTTTGATGTGAAACATGGGTCATAATTCTGCACCAGCAGAAGTTAGATGGCATAAATATGGATGTAAAAAATGGATGAAAATTATAATTCTGAAAATTATGAAAGGAGTCTGTCACTGAAGCGCATCTCACGGCAATCCTACAGCTCCTGACTGACCACGCATCCAAACAGACTTCTCTGCAGAGGTTATACTCAATTCTCCACAAAAGACCAACACTATTAGTGGTTCTTTCTTTTATGAGATTTCTTTGTATTGTTATTATTTTGTAACAATCCTGTGGACTCCCATTTATGAATATTTAAAATCCATCCTTAAATAACTCCATTTATTATTAGTTCCGTAAACAGTGAGATGTCGATGTTCTTCTGCACCTGTGAGTCGTTTTAGGGTCACACATCTTTCACACAGATGTCTGACACTAGTCACATTTCATTAGTAGTATGAACAATCATGCTTAAAAAGCAGCAAAAAATTTGAATTGAGCTTTCAGATCTTCTTAGATGATTACTGTACCTTTTGTTAAAAAAAAAAACCTACATCCTTCTAACAGTTCTATATTTGCTACATGCTTAGCTGCATTCATTCAAAGCAGAAAAGAAGAAAACATTAGAAGATGAAAAGTGAGCTGTCAGTATTCAGTGAAACAAGCAGCTACTAAAATTGGTGAAGGCCGGCTGATGGTTGGATCACTGCTCGACTCCCACAGGCAAACCGCATGCGGCAGGTAGTGAGCAGGCAATCGCACAACTATAATTGGCCACAATTAATGCCCTAATAACACAGCCATCACCTCCTGGCCCTCTAGAGGAGAACCCTTTTCTGCTTTTCAGAGAAAAAAAACACACAAGTACAAAGCTATGAGAGAGTAGAGTGAGAGAGGCACATGAGTGAAATAAAGAGAGACCAGGCCACTGTGAAGAAGACAGCCAGTGAACAAAACCACTTCACCTTGTGCAAGACGAGCTCCAATTGGCAGTGCTTCATCTGGCCTCTATTATACTGATTAATTAGAGTTTTACAATTTCCTTGTTTGAATTGTTAGAAAATGACAATGGAGGTCATGTGAAAAGCTCTAATTCTGCACCTTATGGCGTAAAAAACCCAAGACCTTAATCCTTAACTACCCTGCATGCTCCCTGATAACAGTGAAGACAGACTGCAAAGAAACAAAGACAATAGTTTTAAAAAGTAGAAAAACATGTTGTCCTCTGCTTAAATTCTTCCATTTAACCCCCCTCCTTCTGCCACACACACACACACACACACACACACACACACACACTCCCACACACACACACACACCATCTCCGATACTCATTGCTCTTTTCTTATTTTTCAAACTTTTTTTTTATTTAATGCCATCTGGCCCTCTCATCTCCCACCATAAAAAAAGAAAACTAATTCATGTTCCGAGTCATCAGTATGATGAATAGTGCAGGTCCAGGTGCTACTGGTGTAAAAAAGGAAAGAGAAAGGAAAGGCGGAGGGGCGGTGTGTGTGTGAGAACGAGAGACAGTGACTGATAGAAAAAGGGAAAGAGTCAGGGAAAAGAAAAATTGTGCTTGTTTTCTAATTATGACTGAAAGTCATTATAAGGTAGTCCCATTTTTAAATAAAGAGACTGGTTTATGTACAGACATCAACCTACAGTGAATTTCATAAAAATCCTCTGGTGATAAGGCCAATGGTCGTTTGCAGTTTGGTTAGTTAACACAAACTTGCAGAGTCTATTGGCTTGCAAAATGGAAAGAAGTGAATTATTCCTTAATTTCTGCAAGTCAGGCAACTTTTGAAAAACATCTTTACAATTAATCAAATTAATTAAATTAATGAAATTTTGGCATTTGATTCAAGTTCCACACAATTCTTCGCAAAATGTTTTTAGTGGCCAAAGTGTGTTTTAGAACTTGTACTTGTTGTTTTTGCTCTTTATATAATTTTCCTGTCGTATCCACGGTGCTGTGTGCAGGAGCTGGGCTGGTTTTTGTTGTCTCTTACTTTTCCTCTGCAGGATGCAACCAGCAGGCGTGGCCTCCAACTGGAACCCATCTGACCTAATTAGGAAAGAGTATTTAGAGGAGCGGTTTCCCTGAAGCAGAAGCCAGATGGTTTCCTCACACATTGTGGGAATCTGATGTGATTAGTCCTAGATGCTCTCCTGTAGTCCACTCCGCAGCAGATCGTGGAGCAGTTGGGACCAGCCACCGAAGGTTCCCATTGGCTTGCTGGCTGCCTGACACTCCACCACTGACCAGGCAGTTGCAACAGAAGTGCACTAAGCAGATATGGTCAGGGACTTCCTTATTCCATGGACACGGGTTCCACCCACAGGTCAACTGGAACCAGACGCATCAGTTGGGCATCTGCAGTCCCACTCAGCCCCGCTTTACCTCAAAGACTTTGTTCCAGACTTTTGGAGCTCTACATTTAGAGCATGGCTTGTCATGTGGCAGAATAACTCATTTAGCTATGCAGGAACATCTACAGTCTATATGGTGTATGTAGTCAGGGTGGTCATGACCAACGCTGTTCTGTTGCACCAGACTGTTTTACAGAAGGACTGAATACAGGAAGCCGGCATAGCTACTGATTCATCAAGAGTTGAATTAGTAGTTCAGCTCTTGTTGGTTGGGGAGAGGAGGAGTTTCAGAAAGGAAACTTTGTGATGTCATGGGTACCTTAAAAAGTCTGGTTCTCTGCACAGACATAGCCAAGCAGATAAGCTCACCTCATGCATTTAATGTCTCAAATAAGAAGCTGTCTTGGCAGAGATAAAATAGCATAGGAAAATACTTCAAGCGCTAGGTCTGTTAATGCATCTTGTGGTGTCTCTGCATGGTTAGAACTGTTATAAGCGGAACAGGAGCAACTTTTATATGAGTCCATGGTCCAACACACCTGGACAAAATGTTTAAATCACCTCCTCAGTGCAGTGGAGCTCTCTATTGTCCTGCTGATGACTTAATTATTTGACTTAGGAGTGTTGAAGCAGAGACACATCTAAAGGTTTTAGGACCCTGGGCCTGTAGGCCTGGATTGGAGGACCCTTGCTTTACAGTAGTGTTACCCAGTGTCGGTCCAGGGAACACTGCCCAGCGTATGTCAGATGTGTCTCTGTTCCAGAACACTTGATTCAAATGATTGTATGACCTCCTCTGCAAGCCATCAGGTGCTGCAAAAACCTGTTAATCACCTACTTATTCCATTTAGGTGTGTGGCAGTAAATGAGGCAGGGCAGTGGAATAGAGAAACACTATCTTAGAGCATACTGGAGGTCGTACAACCTCATATTTTATTTAAAGTCAAGGTCAAAATGATGGAAGTTGAGTTGACTTCAACTACTCACTGTGATGTCATAGAAACACACGAGGAAATGCTTCTCGACAACTTGCAGGCCTTATTAGTTACATTCACAGCAAGCACTAACAAAATCAGTTTAAACAGAAGTCTATTTGTTATACAGAATCAAATGAAAAAACAAACAAACAAACAAACAAAAAAAACATATCTGACTTTGTTGGCAGCAGTAAACCAGAGTGGAGATCTTCTGTCATCGAAGTTTGAGGCTGGTGTTTTTGCCCAACACCAGCTGGTACTAATGACCAGGTACATGCTCATCACCTAGGAGTCAAATTATTGAAAGGGCCAATGTTGTGCATGTTGGAACGTTATAAATTACACTTATTATAAACTGACGTCTTTTGATTATGGATAAGTTGAGCAGACCTGCCTGCAGCAGGCTGCTCTGGCGTCTCCAGGCAGTGGAAATGCCATCAACAGTGAGATGACGACAGTGTGACGACCACTGTGAGCTGGGAATGTTCATGTATGAGTGACGGAAGATTAATAATAAACACACTGTGAGCACAGTCGTTATCCATGCATTACTGGACGAACGGCCACATTATGAACAAGCAAAAATATATCTAAATCATGGTTCCATATAGACACGGCATTGATTAATGTTAATGAGGTCTGTGTGTGGCTTCAACTTTACGATGAGTTGATGACACACAGTGGAGGCTCAGAGAGAATGGTACGACTACATGTTGGATGCTAAGTGACATAAAATAACAGTTATTTCATGTCACTCAGTAGTTTGGAAGTGATGCGCAGCTGGGACCTGAAGGGCACAGGTTGCCATTGTGAAAACACATGATCGTTTTTCAGTGCAACCACGTAGACACACGTTCTTTTACTTCTATGCACACTGGTGATGGATAATGAGCATACACGTTTGACTGTGTGTTTGCGTGTGTGCGTGATTGAGCCCAGTAGCTCATCAGTGTCAGGCCTGAAAAGGTTGTGGGATGAATGAGAGCAGAGAATCAAAGAGAGATTACACGTCTGACCATGTATCATTCTCGATATATTGAACGCAGCCTTTGTGGAGATGGGGGCCGCTTATAAAAAGTGGCATTGTGCAGTGGCTGAAAGAGCGTGTGGGCTCAACTCCATGACTAATCTGTCCCCTCGCATTATTTTATTCAATCTTCCCCGACTTTATGTCTTCGACATTTTGCTACACTCAGTAACTTTGAGTTGAATGGACAATTTTAAAGATTTTTAAAAGGCATTTGCTCGGGCCCGTGTGCTGAGAGAACAAAAATAGAGACTATCTCTTTGTTTCAGTGCATAACTTATGACTAAAAGCGGGCAGGGTAAAGTCTTGAGCACATTCTATTTCAGACTCAATATTCAAAAGAGTATTGAATTTCTAAAGGGAAATATTTGATAAAACAAATAAAAGAATTTCCTTTCTCATTCTAGTTTCTATAACCCACTTCACCCTCTGTACTCACTTAGGTAAGACACACACACACGCACCCACATGCATGCACACACACTCACTGTCACATTAACATTAGCTTATGGCCGCTCATTCATAGAAACAATTCAGTTTGCCCGTTACTCTTCTGTTCTTTGTTCACCATCCTGTCAGAAGAAGCATGCCACACGTGACGGTCATCACAAAACAAACGAAGTTCACACTGTTGTAAAAGCGTGGGAAAATACAAAAGAACATCTATTTTTTTAAGTATTTTTGGATCACATTTTAAAATTAATCAGTTTGTTAGCAAAAGACCATTACAAAGCCTATGTAACTGTACTTTATCATAGGTTGTGCAGATTGTCATGTTACTCTAAAAAATATGGGTTTTCCATTAAAATTTGATTTATTCTTTACAACAATGAGGTGCAAAGACAACTCTCAAGAAGGTGAATGTTTTTTTTTGTTTTGTTTTGTTTTTTTCCCATGGATGTAAGAGTGTCTTATGGAGGACATTTTTGAAACATGCAGGACAAGTACTGCAGATTTGTATCTGCTTAGTAGTGTAGTGGGTTTTGTAGCTACCACTAACATTAGCATATTTTACACTGTACTTTAAACATCGCAGATAAGAATTTTATACATGTGACAAATTATTGTTGCAGCTGTTATCGTTACGGCTTTTAATAAAGATACAGCAAAAATGCCTGACAGTAATGAATCTGATGAAGATGATTGTGAAAGCGTTTCTGAATTTGAGACCTACTGGATGGCGACTGGATTCTTATTTTAGTCTCTTTTCAGTAAAGCTTTACAGTAACTCCCTACAGGTTTAATTGTAATCTGACATAAATATTCCTTGCTAATAAAAATGGTTTAAAGTCACACTTAGATCTTTATTGTAAGTATTTTTCATTACTCATGCAACATATTTGTCACACTGTACAGCCCAACATTTTTCACCATTTTTTAAAGGATATATATTTGCAAGATTGACAGGGAAGCACATCAGTCAACATTTCAGACGATTGTAAGTTTAACGACAATATTGACAATATTCAATTGTCTGTAACGTCCCACTGTCTGACAGATTTTCGGAAACACTGCACTCGTGTTTACTTCAGGGAAGGAGAAGCTAATAGATCAACACTTTTACTGAAAGTGGACTTTCGATAAAGAAGGTGAAGTTGTGAAGGTAAAGTGATCAGACCAGATCATCAAGGCAGATAACTCTCATCCACCTCAATTAGTTCTCAAAATGCAGATGGTGGTAAGAGGTTGAGACATTTGGTAAATTGGGACTTAGCAACCACAAATCAGCAGCCCTAAACAAAAAATAAAGTTTACATTGCAAGATTTACATGAAAAGAATGAAAATTGTAAAAAGTTGAAAAAAAAAAAGTTCTAAAACAAAATGATTTACTTCTTAAATTCATTGGTTAGATATACTTTTATTTTGTCTTAATGTAACTGCTAAAATGGGGAAAAATACTACAATTATCTTAGTCAAGCTCCTTAATTTTGCCCGGAACAGTCATACAAACACACACACGCATACACACATATGCTTCTTTTTACCTTCAAAAAGCCTGGGCAGCGCAGTCTGCATGAATAAATAGTTTAAGTGCTTATATTTCTATTGCTGCTTACTCAACTGCTAACAAGACCTGTTTCTCAGTCAATGAGCTACTTCGGCATTCATGAGGATCACTGGCAGACACTTTGCATTCAATGCCAATCACAAACTGCAGAAAAAACGAAGAAAAAAACACACACATACAGAAATCTAATTACAAGAGGCATTCTGTGATGCTTCAGCATTCCTCAGTGTTTCACCACATAAAACAGACATAGCATTCCCAGACAGGCTGTTGAAGCATGGACATACTAAAGAACTGCAACCAGGTAAAAATGATTAACCACCAAGATGCACACGTCACTTGCTTTGGAAGATTTGGTAAAGAGAGTGATCATCTTTTGAATATATGATGAGAGTATTATTTTATATTAATTATGTAAGTATATATGCAAGTGATTGTAACAATGACACTTGGCAAGATAATATCGAACGGTTTAAAAAGTGATGTATTTTGGTGATAAGCCATTCAGAGATTTATAACCCAACTGTCGTGTTTCGGTGACGGTTGATGGTGGACCCAAATGCAGAGAGACAGAGGAAGTAAGTGAATTGAGATTTGGTGGAAAAAAAAAAAAAAAAAAAAAAAAAACAGGGGGCCAGAGCAGAACAAAATGTAATCCACAACAAAAAAGCCAACAAGGAGATTTCTAGAGATATTTTTTTTAATAAATTGTGGCCTATTTTGATTTGTGGTTTATCCATGCACAGTCACATGGAGGTTTTCTACTGGACAAGAGGAAAGGTACACCCTTGCCTCTCAGGTCAGTACAGACACACCCATAACCTCAACCATTCATCCAAACTCAGGGGCAAATTGAAGTGTCCATCTAGCCTGACATGCATGCATGGACTGTTAGGGGAAACAGAGGAGCCTGGAGATAGCCACCCATGCACAGGGGGGACATATAAGTTTCAGGCAGAGACCTGGCCTGCATTTAAAACCAAGACCTTTTTGCTGAAGGGCAACAACTGTTACCAACTGTGCCATGAATGACAACCTTTCACAGTTTTAGATATAAACCTAATCACTTTGAATAAATAGTCTTGCCAATCATGAAAAATTATGTTCAGTCAAGTTTGTATTAGAATTCCTGCCTAATGCCATTAGGCTTCCCTTATGAATTGCATAAAGCCATTATGCTTTATGCCATAACAGGTTTCTAATACATGGTTTTCCTGCTTTCAGATCCAATTCATTTGGCCCACACAACATCAAATATTAACGTAATCATGCACAGTCTAACACAGCAGCAACTTGCAACAAAGTTCAGATGGGATTTATTACTGCAGAGCCTTAGCATAGCAGAGCATTAGCAAGCAGCACAGTGGAGTAAAGCGCAACGGTGGTGAGGTAATGTTTCTTGAACCATGCTTTGTGAACACTGAATTTACAGATTTGATGAGCCCTTGTAAGTATTGGTGTCCAGCAGATGGAGAGCTAATGGGTTTCAGTGAGTACCCTGAAGCTTTTCCCACTTATTAGTGGTTTGGGCCATTAGCACAGCTGCAGCAAACACGTAGTGAGCTTGTATACCCTGCACAGGGGATGTGACCAGGATGTGCATGAGAGTGACTGACAGCACCAAGCCCTTCCTCCTGGCTCTGATTGGTTGTTTCTGACTTGGAGCGATACATTTTTGCAGATGGCAGTAGGACCACAGGGAGGAGGCAGACAATCTTGCCTTTATAATATGATCTATTACTCTTTTATCCCAACACTCAACCAATCAATAAAATGTATTTGTGTATCACATTTCAGCAACAATGCAGTTGAAATGCTTTATATCATAAAAATACAATATTATGAAGTCATAAAAACAGCATACAGTCATCCAGTGAGAAAGCAATAGCAAACATTAAAACACATTAAATATTTCATTTATTATGGTTCAAAAGTAACTCTTAACAGCTGGGTTTTTAGTCTTGATTTAAAGCAGTGGAGCCCAAAGTGGCTCCTGGAGGGCCGGCATCCTGTATGTTTTAGTTCTCCCTAGTTTTATGCACCTGATCAAATGATGGATCATTAGATGCCTAAGAAGAAGAACACTGACATGCTGAAGAGGTTGTTACTACCACCAGGAAGAGAACTAAAACATAGGATGCCAGAACTCAGTGTTTCAGCTGTTTTGCAGTTTTCTGGAAGTTTGTTCTAGATTTGTGGTGCATAGAAGCTGAATGCTGCTTCTCCATGTTTGGTTCTGGGTCTGGATGCAGGCCAGAACCAGAACCAGAAGACCTGAGAAGTCTGGAAGGTTGATGCAACAGCAGAAGATCTTTAATGTATTATGGTGCTAAGCTGTTCAGTGACTTATAAACTACCAACAGTATTTTAAAGTCTGTTCTCTAAGTGGAAGAACTGCAGAACTGGGTGATGTTCTCCATCTTCCTGGTTTTAGTCAGAACTCCAGCAGCAGCATTCTGGATCAGCTGCAGCTGGAGGATTGATGTTTTAGGGGAATCTGAGAAGATGCTGTTCCATGAATAAATGCGACTAACGATAAAACTTGTTCACCTCAATTTGCCATTACACATTCTCACAACAAGTGCTGCTAAATCTGTCAGCAGCTTGAGATCTCAGTTAAAACCCGGGAGGAGGCCGGGAGAAAACATGCTGAAAATAGCCAGAGTTTAAAGTGCTACATTGAAGAGTAAAACACAGATTTATTCAACAGAAGCCAAAGACCAAGGGAGAGTTTTAACACATTTACACCAGAGAGCTCTCTGAGGAGAGATGCACCAGTGGGTGGTTGCATGGGAGCTTATTTGAGTATGTAGTGTATTACTGCCGGTGTGTGTGCTGATGGGTGTGCTGTGTGTGTGTGCACGCGTTTTCCCATCGGTGCGTTGATCGCTCTTATCCGTACACCCACCTTTTTCTTGGTTTTGAGACAATCTCCCAGGATGCCTATTCTACATTAAACAGTGCTTTGAAGACAATTGAGCTGAGACCCAGGCTGATCAAGGCTCCCTTATCCTTCCAAGCACATCTATTATCAAAGCCTTCGTACCATTACCGTCATTATACACTATGTATTATTATTATTATTTTGAAATGCAGCGCTGAGAGCAGGCGAGAGATGAGAGCCGCCGTAAACAAATCTATTATTGGTGATGAATTGCATAATAACACAGGCATAATGCCATTCTCTCACAAAACTGGTGAAGGTGCTGAACTGGAAAAAGTACCCCATCTGTAAAATTTGAATAAACAATGGGGGGGAGAGGCAGAGAGACAAAGATGGAGTGGTCGTTAGATAGTGTGTTTTTACTTGAAAGTTAAAGACTGCAGTTTGGGTTGTGAATGTGTCTGTGCAGCAGTCCTTCTATTAGCAACCATTACTTACATGTCAATCAAAAAATTAAAAGAAGCATCATTTCAGAACAGAAAGCCTGAAAACGTGTAAGAGATTGTTCTTTATAAAACAATATCTATGGGGCCATTTTAGATTACAAAATATGTTTGTTTTTTTCTTTTTGTTTGCAGAATGCTGTCCTTTCTTATCTGTTAGATGTACCTGATAAGTTTTATATCCATGTAGAGCTCTTTCTGTGGAGGTAAGCTCCCACACATCAGCTGGTTGCCAGCAGATGTCGACCATCAACACCAACATGTACATGTTTTTGTTTTTTTTCTCCAAATATCCTGAAAGAACAAAAAAAAGATAAACCAACAATTCTGAAGACTGTTATGAACAAAAAACATTTAAGCTGTGTGATCAAATGAAATGAAGGACATCAGAAACAGCCAGAGAGACAGTTTGAACAGAAGTGGTGAAAAGGTTTGATCTCTACTTACCTGACTACCTTATTCTTATTTGCTATGTCCTCTGAGTGGCTTCAGAGAAACTACAAACATGTCTTAACTTTCTAATGCAGGTCCAGATGGTGTCAGCTCCAGAGCAGCTCTGTGGGAATCTGCAGCAGTTGACCCAAGAGAAGTTTCAACTGTTGTGGAAAACATCCTGCCTGGTTCCAGTAGTGAAGAAAACTCACCCATCAGTCATCAAGGACTATAAACCTGTTGCCCTGACATCTCACATGATGAAGGTAGTGGAGAGACTCCTGTTGGCCCACCTGAGTAAGCAGACAAGCTCATATCCAGACCCCCTGCAGTTTGCTTAACTCTGTGGAGTTGGAGTTGAAGATGTCATCATATACCTGCTTCAACAATCCCACTGTCATCTGGAGAAAGCAAGCAGCACTGTGAGGATCATGTTCTTTGATTTCTGTGTTTAACACAATTCAGCCTGATCTGCTTTGTTAGAAACTCCAGAATGTGTCTTCTGGAGGAGGAGACTCAACAATCACCTGGATCCATGACTCCCTCACTAACAGACCACAGTTTGTGAGACTGAATCTGAACCGCAGAGCTCCTTCAGTGACAGATTGCTGCATCCTCGGCAGACAAAGGAGTGATATTATACATCCTTCCTTCCAGCAGTTATCAGACCATCACTGCTGCCAACAAACTCAGACTCAGTGAATTATTTACATCCCTGATGTTATCTGCATAGTCTTTCAATTTCTGATAGTCTGTTAATGCACAATATACATACACATTTTGCCCTTTTTTAATAATCCCACTTAGTTGTACATTACTTTGAATCTGAGTATTAAATGATCTCCTTCATAAATAATTTTATTTTTTCATTTGTTTTAAATTTTTCCTTATATCTATATATGAATCTTCACGCTTCCTTTTTGCCTGGTACACCTGAATTTCCCCACTGAGGCACAGAGAATGTTATTTCTCTTTTTATTTATTTTGTTAAATCTGGTTATATAGTTGATGGCATCATTTTGTCAAACTAGTTTACCCGTGCAGAGCATGCAATATATATACTTAGAGGCCAGGATGGGAAGAAAACGTCTTCCTTCTCTCTACCAGAAATAATGATAGCAGCGTAATCTTAGCTTCTTTCATTTCTTTCATTTCTGGGTCACAGAGGAACAAGTGAGTGAACAAATGTGTCCACGTTTCTCTCCGCACACTCAGACACTGTTTAGTTATGCTAATTGGAATATTTTTGGGTCAATTGTAAGCCTACCACAGACGGTTGCCACGCCTACCCTTAGCAGAGCCACTTACATTTTTAATATTTCATTTAATTTATATGGGCCACCACTAAGTCGATCTGACAATGCCAGAAAAAATACCTTTATTTCTTTTTATCTCACTATGGTTAAAAGAAGATGCCTTTTAATAGCAATTTCATCGACCTTATTTCTGGCCTTCTTTACCCGACTCGCTGTTCTTATTTGTTTTAAAATCATTCCACCCTAAGAAATAATCAATACAAACAATTATGAGATCCAACTATAGCGCTGCTGTGTTCTCCTCTTTTTCTCCATCTTTTGTTTCCCCTCTCCTTCCTTTCTGTGCTTGTATCCTTGTGTCTATTCTCAAACCGTCCTCTCTCCTTGGTGATTCAGTGGGTATAATATTTAATTATAGTCTATAATTTATGCAGGTTATCAAAGTCTGAGAGCATTGTTTTATGTACATTGTGTAAATTGCTTTTTTTCCCCTCCCCTTTTCGTCTGTCTTTTTGTCTCTTTCAGTCTTAGCTATTCCAACCTTTTTTTACTCTTGGTTGGAAGACAAGTAAATTCTTTGCAGGCATGGAAAGAGATATTGAAACCCGGGTGCAAATGTAAAATGAATAAACAGGCTGGATCTCTTCTTCAAGGGAATAAATGAGATCTGCGCAAAATAATTTAAACTTGGCCCATTCATCAAGGCCAACTAGAGAATGTGTGTGGTAGTGGCCTGTGTATGTTGTCCGTACAGTTTGCGTGTGTGTGTGCGTGTGTGTGTGTGTGTGTGTGTGTGTGTGTGTGTGTGTGTGTGTGTGTGTGTGTGTGTGTGTCAGGAATAACGGTGGTAGTATCTTTATGTAAAGAGACAAAATGACTAGATTAAGAGTGATAAATAAGGAAAGTAGATACAATTTTTTTTTGTAAAAAAAAAATTCACAAACATTTACAGAGGCAAAAAATAATTATTGCCAACATTTTATGCCAACAAAAGGGAAAAC
>NW_015113643.1:238735-297039 GCF_001443285.1 Poecilia latipinna | reverse complement strand
GGATCATTTCAGTGTGACGTGAAATGATCCCTGGCTTAAATAATCGAGTTTTAATCAAACAATTCTCCATCATTCTTTGCTGGAAAGTTCATTATTGTTGTATAAAAATCACCATACAATCTGCCTGCTGGTTCTCTTAACTTACATTGGAAGTACAATAAAGCAGCCACCATCTCTGCAGCATGTTCCAACATTCAACCACTTCCTCTTCAATGTCCAGGCATTCTTCTATTTGAAGTCCATCCTAGCCAAGACGCCACGCCCCTTCACCAAACACTAGTATTTTTTTTTTCTTTTACTCCTTCCTCTATTAAAACTTTACTCCTCTTACTCCCACAGGAAGACTGAAGGGAAGACTAGAAATGTAGTGGGCGTACGTGCTGTGCAACGCCAAGTCTATACACCCCCTCCTTAAAACTCTCATTCCAGCAACCACCAGTGAGCCATGCCTGGAAAAGAAGAACAGAATGGAAAGAAACAGAAAAAAAAAATCCCACCAACCACAAAAGTGTAACGACCCACACATTTCACACATTATTCTAGAAGGAGAATGCAGCTGTAATTTGGGAATTCCCTGTTGGTTTAAGCATTCCCAGCGTGAACCAATGGGGTGAAGTTGGAGCACTCGAACAAGGAGGAAAGATAACTCTCACTTCAACTATGAGATAGACACTCTCTGAGGCAGCCTTTCTACTCAAGAGCTTCTTATTTTTAGCCCGATAAGTGACTGGTCCCTTTCTGTGTAGATCTAACCAATGTTTCAGATTGTCGCTTGCCAACCAAACTGTTAATTTATACCTTAGTCATGTTTAAAGAAACCCAGAGTGATCCCATAAAAGGAATATAGCACAAAAGCCCTGGGGTTTGGGGTATTAAACCTCACTGCTGGTCAGACGTTACTCACCACTTAAAGAAAAAACTTTGCACATCATTGGGCCGGCAAATCCACTGCTGAGTAAATTCTTCCTCCTTGATCCTGGCAGAGGCCAAGAGTCAGAAACTGATAGAGTTCAAGGGGAAGGATTATGTGGAGAGGGGAACATTACATAATTTCTAGTGTCTTAGAACCGTTTTGTGTTAGATGTTCTGTTGTTCTCATCTAAAACATGAGCAATTTATTAAGAACAGGAAAAGCTTGGAAACAGAATGATGACAAATACAATGAAAATGTCTGAAATGCTACAGAGTACCGCTGCCAAGCTTGCCTGCCCCTGTGGAGTTCTAGTAAAATTCATAAGAACCTGTAAAACAGAAAGAAAAAAACACACACACACACACACACACACACACACACACACACATTCAGCTGCGGTGTGAATAGAACAGAATGACATAAGGTTGTACAGGCTTTGCAGCTAGCACCTCACCCCAAAGCTCAAATTGCATCCATTGTTAATGTGCGAGTTGATATGCTGTTGACCAAAAGGAGAAAACAAAAGGGCACATCACGCATGTTTAGCACATCCTCACAATGATGTCTAATGCTTGTTTAAGATAATTATGACTGAGGAGGGTTGTTGTTTCAAGGCCACCCTCTTAACTAGAAACACACTGAGGCATTTAGCTCAGGCAAAGGCTGGGCTGCTTTCCGTCAGTCATCAAAGGCAAGAGACTTGGCAGACAAAACCCCTTTTCTCACTATCAGCTACACTGCTGAACACAAGGACCCTGGCTTGGATGAAGTGTCTATGAAATACACAGTGAATCCTTGACAGTCAAAGTACAAGCAAGGATTCATAACCTCTGCAACACTAAAATTCGGTTAAAGGTTAAACTGCACCAATCTGTCTTTGTTGAGGAAAAAACTTTCAGCCTTTTGCCATTTTTAATGTGAACAGATTGGATCTCTCATCAGATATGTTACAATACTGTCAAAATTAAAATGATTAGATTATCAGTGTGACTGGCACATCAAGTACTATTTCCATATTCAGTTTCTCAGACAAAGCACATCAAAAGTATTTAAAAATAGAAGAAAAGACATGTCTCAAATGGAAAGCCTGCTTCCAAAGATGTTTTTATATAACTGTGAGACTGCCCTTACTTCTGTATCAACAGGAAGGAGATGTCAGGGTAAACAGACCCCATCCAACATTTTCAGGTAATCTCTACCTATAAAGTATGATGGTGTGATAAAACCAGCCGTATATTATATCATTAGCTCACTCCACCAGAAAAAAAAAAAAAAAAAAAAAAAACGTGGACTGCTCCCTTCAGGTCATGGATCAGTGAAAATGCTCACACATTGATTAGCACCTCAGTAAGCTACTTGGCATCAAGAGCCTTGCCAAATGGCACTGTAATGTGTTTGTTGAAGTTGGATTTAAATCCTCAACCTGATGAATCCTGGCATTGTCTGCAGGAATGCGTCTGTCTGTTGTTGCGATGAAGGAGCAAGCCAAAAGGCAAAGCTCTTGATTTACAGGCTTATCTATAAACAAGATCTTGCATTCAAGCAGTCTCATTGCTCAGCCTTGGAGATACGGTGAGAAGCTCAGCCATCCATAGGGAGATCGAAGTAGAGCTGTTTTCCCACTTGTTGTCAATCAGGCATGTGATTAGAAAGCCTTTTGGGTGTTTCCCTTTGGATATTTCATTGGAAACTGCTCCCTGAGCTGACCCAGATCCCACTGGGGGCACTGCATCTTGTGGCCTCGTAATCCCTTGTGATGCGTTTTGGAAATGAACAATAGGATAAAAAGAACCTTATCTCCATTAATTGTAGTTCTAAATTACATTTGAATCAGATAACGGATCAAAACAAAAGAGCTACTAGCGACTTCCTGCTTACATGTACATAATTTATTGCTACCAGAGAGCCTCCTTCCTTTACAGCAGATCATTGGTTGTGAAAGCAGGTTTAAAATGTTCTCAAGGTGCGTACAAATTTACAGAAGGCTGGTAAGAAATATCCCATGAAAGACAACTGTGTGGGGAGATATGTGGCTTCCCTTATAATTAATCTTTATAGTACAATAAGGACATAAAACCTTCATTGATATGCTGGTCACTTCAGTCATTTAATTTATTTGTTCTCCTCTGAGTACACAATTGACCAGAGTTATAAAACAGTTCAGTATCACCTCTCCACTAAAAATGTATTTTTCTGAGTACAATGTAGGAGGAATGAAAAGTCATCGACATCCAAAGGATGTAGAGACCTTCAGTCATTGCACATAACTAATAATCTTCTTAAACATCACCGTAGAGGAGGCCACCTTCGTCATTCTAAAATTGCTTCCTTTTTTTTTTTAATCACAGGATTAGGTTGACCATTAAGAACAACTGGGGCCTTTACTTCTGAGTAAATTACTTTCTGGTGACCTCTCACCCTGAAAAGGGGAATTAGGTAGAACAAAAAAAAACCCCTACAACTTTTCCTCATTTAATTTGTCTCCCACTCATACCTGAACTTCAAAAACCCAGCCTCAACGGTTAAATAAATCCAATTCACTCAGCTGTTGAAGTCTCCATTGACCTGAAAATCCAATATGGTTTTCAGAGTTTTTAATCTTTTGCAAATCTTCTTGGCACCTGGTCATTGCAATAATGTTCAGATATAAATAAATCCAGTGGATACATATTAAAAAACTAAAACGCCAGGTTGCTAGTTAATCAGCTCAGGGGGAGGTTGTTGATGTAGTGGATATATTGCGGGTCCAAAGGGCTAATCCTTACTTCCTGGCTCAACTCCAACAATACACTCTAGAGCATTTCAACCCTTCCAGTTTTCCCACTAGTCACACAGCCATTAAGCTTCAAGTGATTTGTTATGAAATTAAAGTACAGTTGCAGACAATGGCCATCTAATGATGCTTTAAGTGGCACAGAGCTGTAATATGATGAAGTACTTGGTTACACACTTAAAATGTGTGGTCTCAACTAACAACTCAGGCTGTTGCAATAACAGGTTTATTGGTTATGACCCTGCAAATGAGAAAATGAGAGTACAGTTCTCTTTAGTGTTATTATTTTGATCATGATTAACGTTTTATTTGTTTATTTTATGTGTGCCTGGCTTCACTTACTGAAAAAAAAAAAAACAAACAAAAAAAAAACAAAAAACACTGTAATAAAGATGTTCTGCTCAAAGTCCCACTAGGAAATTAATTCAGAGCTCAGTGAAGTTGTTGAAATCCACAGAGCAATTTCAAAAACGTCCAGCCATGGGGGTCTGGAGCTTTTTATATTCAAACTAGTTAAACTAAATACAGCAACAAAATGTGTGTTGGTAGGTTAAAACTTCATTATAGTAAAGTGGCCACAAAACTGTGACCATTGCAAATTCAGTTTACACATTAAGATTTACTAGTCAGACTGGATAACGTTTTTTGATGGCAATTTGGCACTTCTACAAAGGGAACCCAAATGACTTTAATAGATTCGGGGATATGTTCCTAGAACTTTAAACTTTGAAAATTTTGAAAATGAATTTTGAAAATGGCAGAAACTGTGGTATAAATGTCGAGAACACAATTTAATAATCCTACAACTCCAAAAGTTATATTACATGTGACAAATAGCTGGCCATGAACAAAATAAATAGGGGAATACCAAAATCTCCACACTAAGTGAGTGTGACATTAAATATCTGAGAAATATTTCCAGGAACAGGTGAAAATTATATGGCTGCTTTAATCCAGCAACCATATAAACCCAAGTATTTGTGCTCATTAGTCAAACTAATTACTTTGTCACAAGCAGGTATTGTTATTGCGGTGTTATTTTGATTTTCTCAACCATTCTCGGTCTTGTTTCTTTGGTGATATATCAACTTAAATACACTCTTAATGCCATCTAAATGTCTTTTTGCCTTCTAACCATTGTAACTTTCAGCCAACAGGATTTTCTTTCTCCTCTCTGTTGACACAGTCATGTCTACAAGGCAAGTTAAGGTCAAGGAAGACAGATAAGCCAGTGTCAAAGGAGACAACAAAGACCTAAATAAAAAGCCTTTTGTCCAAAGATTTGGGCTTCTGCAGTCATGTGTGAAACTGTTTTTTTTTTTTGTTTTTTTTTCCTTTTCTTTCTCTTTGACGCATTGTCTGTCTTGGTAGCATGTCATTATCCAATCTGGAAGTGAGTTTGAAAGCCTGTATTTATGCTGATTAATTTTCAGTCTTAGAATTTTGTGTAAGAGACACTTCTATTGGAGAAGCCCAACACAATAGGAAGTGTAAGCTGAGAACTTGTTTTGGACTCTGACTCTGACCGTTTAAAGATGGAACAGGGTGTCTGATCTAAAATCCAGTGAAGTACTACAGGCTTCCGATTAACATCTGGGTTTTTGTGCAGTATTTGAAAGTTGTCATATTTGTAAAAGCTCATTACAAAATGCAGTCTTATTTTGTCTGGTTTTTGTTATCCATCTCCTGAAGCAAGACCTTTCTCTTTTTTTGTATTTGGCTCATTAACTCTCTGAACAACCTCAGTTTCCGTGATTACTGAAAAAGAGAGGATCTTGATTGACATTTGACCACACCTTTGTAGTGAAGCATGTAATGCCTTAATAACAGTTGAGGAGAAAACATTATCTTAATGGGCATCTGGGTGTTAAATGTGATGTGTAGACAAGTCTGATCAGGATTCATTTAGAAAGGTACACAAAGTTGAGGTTTTCTTTTTTTTTTTAAATCAAACATATCTGCACTCGGGTTTACAAAATCCTGCACTGTCTGAAGAAATTTCAAGTTGAGTCAAGCCATTTTACCTCAGTGGAAATAACAGTTAAATCTCCATGTCTGTCTTTGATCTTAGGCATAAGAGAAGTAGTGTGGAAACTTCTTTACAACAGACTATAATTTTGTCACCCTCATGAGTCAAAACCTCCTAAAACTGCATAACGGGGCTTCTTTATCTGAAGTAGGAAAGTCCTCCAAACTAATGAGGAGAGTATGCAAATCCCGTTTTTTTTATTTTTTTTTTATTTTTTTTTAATGTAAACTGGAAAAATTAAGTTTAAAATATCCATGGAAAAAAATTAAACTGTTAATAAGAAGTAATCCGAAAACATGCTAATCCGCATTAGGCAAGCCAGTTTCAATAATCAGGCACCACCCTTCAAACAATGGTTTCTTCTGAAATACTCTAGGATGGAGGTTTGTTTGTGAAGCCATTGTTCTCCTCCCTGTAGGGGATTTCTTCGGCAGGCGAGCACACATTGTAGCTCTGCTCCTCAGAGCGACCTGTGGGTCACGCGAGGAGATGACAGACCGACAGGAGGTCCGCGGGATAATGGGGAGAGCCTCTCACCTGCAGTTTGGATGCTTCCATTGAAGCAGCGGTAGCTAAAAGCAGCAGGATATAGGCTCTCTTTGATGGACATTTAAACAATCAAAAATATGAAAAAACTTCTGTCTGATGTTTTGTTTTTGCACCTCCTCCCCCAATTTTCCGGGTTTTCTTCACTTTAATTAGCTCGCCAACACTGTTCATCCATATAGAGTATGTTTTAATGCAAATAAAACATATTTGTTCATGGGAAAAAAATGCGATTCTATAATTACCCCAAATAATAAAAAAATATCTGGCGTTATTGCAAACTAACATTAAACATTAGAAACCATAAGAACGAGCGTGAATCGACTGCAAAGCTTTGTTCTAAATTAAAATATTTCAACATTTGTAGCAGTGCAGAGCACTAAAAAAAATCAAGACTTGCCTTTGTCTTCTGTGTAGAACTACAACCCATTTCATTTTTATGAGTTAATCTCAAAGTAGTAGTTAATTGCGTAGTTAGTAATATTTAAAACATGGCTTGAAATCAGAATACCACAAACAGCCTGGGACAGTTATTGGTAAGAAAGTATAGTGACAATTTAAAAGTTACAGCTTCTATGACAACCTTCCTACACAGGTAAGTGAAGTTCAGAGTGACCAAGTGCATAAAGTATAGAATAATGCAGTCCCTCCCTTCTTCAACCTGCTGCTACACACTGTTTGTCAGCTGGCTCAAAGAGGGCTACTACCCTTTTCCATTTGTCATACAAGTTTGAGAAAATCGTGTGTTTGCATTTACATTTAGTAGTAAAAGACATATTTGTAGCTTAGCGGATCTTTTTTAATGGTTATTTCACTGCTGTAAGTCTTAGTCCTTTTAACCCACAGTAAAATAAGTTAAAATGGTATATTTTTTAGCCTCTAAATTCTGTCCTAAAGTAACCTAAATAAGAAATATTTGCATAACTATGACAAGCATGCAGAAATCTTTTTAGCTTTCACTTTTAAACATTCATGCAAGAACAAAATGTTACTTTGGGAACAGACAGAGAGCAATGATTTTGGATACAAAGATAGCCAACAGTCATGACTATAACAGTAAGGCTATTTTAAAGCTACGATTAGCAAAATGTGTAGAAGATATACTGACAATTTAACATGACACTGCAATATTGTTATTTTATAGATAAAGGTTTTAAACAAGCTTTTTGATTTCATTCACCTCTTCCTGATGGGCTAAATATTTCTTCTTTAATCTTTCAATCTGTGGCAAATAAGCAATCATAGATTTACCTCATTTAGTAATGCATTGCTTAAAATCAAAAGCAGTAGATTTTGTATCAGAGCTTTTCATCAGGAGTTATTCCTACAGTAAAAAGGGAACTTATGTCTTAAGAAATATTATTATTTAACAATAAAAATAAAAATATGCCCGCGAGTAAAAGAATCTTTCTCAAAAGCAAAAACATCCCCTCAGGGTTATTAATTTAATTAGATGTAGGATGTTTTTCCTATTAACACAACACTAAAGCTGATGAGAAGATAGCACAGGGCCTTTTTTTCCAGCCTAGACGGCTGGGTCTCTTTCCACTTGACACAACCGGACGATCGTGGAAAGGCCATAAATGCTGCGGATGACTTTGTTACCATGAACAAACAAAGGGAGCAAATCTGTTCAATGAGTAACTACATATTCACTCACTTATTCCATGCTGGAGGTATACAAACTACTGAAGTGCAACCAGACAAACAATTAACACGTGAATAAGTGCAGTGTCACTTGACTTACACTGGATTCACTGTTTTTCAAAATCTCCTAACAGTGAAAAGGAAGCGAAATAATGAAACTGTTGATGCAGATTGACCTGCATACCCGCTTTCAGGTGTGTCTGCATCAGGTTGCGGATCTGTGCTGCTCTGCAAAGTATCACTGATGCCAGATGACCTGCTCTCTACAAAGCCACTATTGTCTTGAAAACCTGCACCTTGCCAGCAGTTCTATAAAATTACTACCACTCAGACTTGATGCAAGTTCTCAAAGCTACGCTGAGGATGACCAGAAATCACACTCCATCCCCCACAGTTTCAACAAAAAAATCCTTTCTTCCCCAACAATGGCTGCAGCAGATGTAAGTCTGGTTTGTTCGTCAGAGGGACAGGAAACTGAAGTTGCAGTAGCATCAGCACCAGCAGGACCTCTTGTGGGTCTAAGATTACACTGGATCACAAGCTGCACTTCACTATCGCTCTTAGGAGATTGGCTTTAATGAATGGAAAAAGGCATGGTTTATAGGGAAGCTGGGGAAAAAACAGATGGACCGATGAAAGAAGAGGGTCTTTTAAGACTCTAACTGACCACACCAGGAAAAACACTTAGCTGAAATGTTGAATTGTGCTTCGAGCTGGAAACTTCTGCCATGAATCAGCTCAACATTTAACAAAAGAGAATATGTAAAGCTTAATGAAACTTGTACCATCTTTAAATTTCATTCAACTAACTAATTTAGACAAAACATACTGGCATCAGCAGGCTACACTTACCCAAATCATGCTTCAAGCATTAGGAATTACTGATTTATCTTAAACAAGCTCATGTGACTAGTCTGATCATTCACAAGTAAACTTTTTGGCAGAGGCAGGATAATCACCACTTTAGCAGCTTTCTACTGGTAAAACACTTCTCATAGGAACAAAATGCCGCGATCACTACCAGTTCCACTCCAGTCAGGAATAGACTAATCAAATAACCCCAATGGACCTGTCCACATTTTATAAATTCAATATACCAGAGCCCAAGGCAAGGATTGTTTCTACAAAAAGGAGCTTTTACACTCAATTGAAGACACTCACAGGGGAATGCTGTCCGACCACACACATGACAAGAGGGACTTCAGTGGGGAGAACGTCTGGCCCGGCTCAGATGTAACGTCGAACTAATTCACGTACAGGCTTGATGTGTCGCTTACAAAATAAAATAAAGATGAGATGAACTGAAGAGTGTGTTAAATTTGAGGAAAACATAAATGTTTTCCTCAAATTTATCCTGTATGGAAAAGGGGCAAGAAGAAGTCTATTGTTGAAAGAAAGAAAGAAATAAAAAGGCCCTGCTTGCAAGAGACAGAGCAAGCATGTGGCAGAAGGTGCTCTGAATGGATGTAACCAAAACTAAACTTTATGATTTACATACTGCTATGTGCAGTGGAAAGCTAGCACTGGTGAAGAAGATGGATGGAGATATATACAGGATAATCCAGGAAGAAAAACAGAGGCTGCAAAATACTTAAGATAGAGATGCACATTCAGCAGAACAGCAGAATGGGCCTAATGGCCCGTTCCAACCTCACAAAATTGACCTAGTTAAAGTTCAGACCTAAATCAAACTGTCTGTCTACATAAAGCCCCAATGAAATGCATTGACGTTTGTAGTCATGACAGAATAGAAAAGGATATTTTGTTCACATGAAAATTATCACTACAACAGCAGAGTTGTACAAATAGCTTTAAAATACCAGCAATACAAAAGAAAGTAAAGTGGAGTGTTAAATGTTTTGACAATTATTTCTTAGATGCTTGTTTTTTTACTAACTAAGAAATCTGCTTCAAACTCTTCATATGTTATCGATTGATTGAAAAACACTCAGGAGGCCTACTGCAATTCACAGACGGAGAGCAAATAAACAACAAAGTCATACTGACTGAAGGTGGGTGGATTGAGTTACACCAGATTTTAAAGGTATAATCTTCACCATGGTTCTTTCTGTTGCGGAAGACAGCAAAAAGGGAGCCACACCAGCCATTTTGTTGTTTCTTCAAACACCCTACGATATTTATTTCCTTGTCATGAGCTGAAAAAAATGCCCCGTTTATTAAACACACAAGATAAGTGCAAACAGGTACAAAAAGATCTGATTTGACAATAACAAGTAGAAGTGTAGGATTATGTTTTGAACTTGAGTTCTTCTGTTTTAGATGCTTGGGAACATCTGTAAAGTATGTTGGATTTTCCTAGAAGCAGACTCAAACCGGGTGTGACTGCAACCCATAAGTTGTAAAAATCCATCTCAGATTTAGAAATACTCTCAAAATCAAGCTCTACCCTATTTGCAAAGCAGAACTCTCTCAAAATATAACCATATTAAACAAATGCTATAAGAATTCACTTCTCATCTATGATAAAATAGAAATTATATATAAACAGTTTGCTACCAGGTGCAAACCCAAAAATACACTGAGCTGCATTTCAGCTCCTACCATTTTTAATGCACACCAATATTTCTTCGGTTCTCTGTTAAGGAACCGTATAGCAAGATTTACAACATGCAACATGGAGGAGGTTTAACATCAAACTGGACACTGAGGATATTTGCCACATGGAAACATCTGTCCTGCCCCAGAACAGCAATAAACCAAATAGTGCAACATGTCTGTCGGTACAGCTGCTCATTATTCACCTCATCTGGTCTTAATAAAATTCCTAATTTATTATTTATGGTGGGAGACATGTTGCTGCTTGAGATATAAGCTGTCTTCCCACAAGTAAGACAGAGAGGACTGTCCTTTTTGCTCACAAATATGCTTACAATGGTTATGGTTAACAAGTATATAAATACATATATGACATGCATTGATTGGAGCAAAGACGCTCATGTGTGTTGCTGGAACTGAAACGTGCTCATCCACTCATTGGGACAAACAGCACAGAGACGATGTGAGCGTTGGACCATTATGATTCATGAGAATAGGAAGTTACAGTCATTAGGTAGTAAAGTGATACTACTGGTCACTTTCTCCCCTCACATCTGGCCTTCATGAAGTCTGATTCACTTAGACCAACTACAATTATATAAAACATATAGACAAAACATAAAAAATAGCTAAGTACTAGACAAAACCCTGCTGCTTCAGGGCCATCAGAGAACAGAATTTCAAGTAAACATGTAAATCAAATTTACCTTTAACAATAAACTAAAGGTAGCTATTTGCATACATTTTATCTAATCAATGTTTCTGAGGAGAAGTTATGTAAGATTAACAGTTATAATATATATTTTTTTTCTGATCTGGTTTGACCTAAATGTTAAGAAGAAACAAAACTTTTGAAGTCGTCTGTGATTAAGGCATAAAAGAAGTAAAACATAAAAAAACTATTCTAAGCAAGTTAACCAATAACTAAAGCGAGCATGTGTAGTTCTCTTCAACTGAAGAGTAAATAAAGTAAAGGAGATGAAAAGTTTGACTTTAGCATCTGCAAAGCTGATGAGCTGAACTTTCCCTTAAAACCTCTATTTCACCAGGTAAGTTAGTTGAGGTTTATACTGTAGAAGAAAAGAATATCACTCTTTAAGAGATATGGCTTTTTTAATTGTTTCAAAACTGGATGAAGTACTTAAGAAAAAAAAAATTATATATATATATATATATATATATATATATATATATATACACACACACATATAGTGGCCAACTTTTAAAATATCAGTTTCCTTGTTTATACATTTATATTCAATTATTCACAATTATTTTCTATTCAACTAATTGTTCAGAATCGCAACATTTTATCTAGAAAATATGATTTTCCTTAAAACAATGTCATACAGTTTAAAGAAAGAGTGGAAAAGTCCAAAAATATTGCTCAACCAACATCATTTCCCATCATCGTCTTCATCACCACCACCATCGTCATCATCAGTCTAGTTCAAAATTTCACACTTGGATCCTGACAGATGGTCACTTCCTCAATTATTCAATTAACCAATTAATAATAGCCTCTGCTAATCACACTTTCAATTGTCATGGCGGTTACTAGGTTGTACTTTCACTGAAGGCTCAAATCTAGCTTTACAACAGGTCACAGGGTGAACAGCGGGGACTGTGAGAAACTTTTCTCCCATGCAGGATCAAGTTTCCGCGCAGCTCCGTCTCCGTCTCACTCAAATTTAAGAAAAAGCAGGACAGGCAAACAGGGAAGCGAAAGCCCCGCTGGCGTTCTGCCTTTTGAAACCCATTGTCCAAGCATACCTTTCTTTTCCGCCAGAACACAGGAGCCAAAGCAGAGCAGAGAGGTGAGGCTGATCCACCGCAGAAAACGGGCTGCCATGGTGTTTTCGAAGCGCGGTGTCATTCCATGTCAACAGGACGCGATATCCCGACTGGATATAAACAAACACCTTAATTTAATCTAATTCCCGTGTCGATGTGTGGAAGAGTGTTCCTTCTCCGAGAAAGTCCAACTTTGACAGCTCCTCCTCCTCCTCTTCAGATATCTCCAGCAGTAGTCTGCCTTCAGCCTACGAGGGCAAACCTCAAACTGCTGCGACGTCAGCAGCAGGAGGAAGGACAGATGCGCCCCTCAGGTATACACGCACACAGAGGAGAAATCCAGGACAAAAATCTGTTCACTGCGCTGACGCTGCACGCTTTGCACACCGCAAAGACGCAGATGATCGGATCTAGATGTATATTTAAGGTGAAAACTTCGAGGTTTTTCAACTTCGATAAACCTCCTGCAATGAAACCCTAGCAGTTGCACTGAGTACGTTTTTATGGCCGCTTTCCTCTGGTGGTTGAACGCAAAGGCACAGCAAAGAGAAGCAAACCCATTTAACAGTCTTTCAACAAATGTTATAATCTTCATTTTAGCTTAGGTTGTTAAAAGCAGATGCAAAAGCAAAAAACTTTTTAACTATAGAACTTAAAAAAAGACATGTTTTATCTTTGAAAATAAAGAAGTTAATTTGTATCTGTATGTTAACAGCCTCAGCTATTGCTTTAACATCTTTGTAAAGCATATTATGTTTGCATACGGTCTGAAACGTAAAAATGTAACTTGTATGTCAGTTAAAAATTTTATTATTTTGATTGAGCATAGCTAAATTTTATGCTCAGTCACTAAAAGAAGATAAGTCAGACTACAAGTTTTGCCCCATTCCACGTGGGCTGACAGTGTGTCCTATGAGTTTGTTTTTATGTGTTTTTTGTGATATAGAGCACTTTGAAATGCCTTGTCAATGAAAGATGCTATACAAATAAAATTTAATTAACTGATTTGGCTCGGTGTGACTGACAGCAAACAGAACCTCTCTATTCTCATTTGCAAGCAGGGAGATATGGGTGTTTGTCCTCTCTTATACCGTATAAAAATAACAATACTGATCCAAAGTAAAAGCCATACACACTAGTACTGAAATAATCACAAAACAGAAACAACAGTAAAGCATTAAAATGACCACCAAAAGTCCATTTATCAAGAATGCTTAAAAGTGCTGAATACAAATAAAAATGGATGAAATTATTTCTCTAACATATAAAAACATTTAGGGAAAAGATTCAAACAAAGAAGTAAAGTGATTTTTTTGATGAACTGTCAATAATTCTGATTCTGTGCTGCATAAAAGGGAAGAGGAGCAGCTGAATGCTCTGTCCCTTGTTTCTTTAACGTACTTCTGGGAAGCTTTGGCTGGACCTGGGCTGGTAAAAATCTGACCTGATCTGCTAAATATATAAGCACTCTGTCTCCAAATAGATGTTCCTGATTGCTGTGACCTCTTTCAGGAGGGTAATACATCCTGCTTCAAAACAAAACAGGACTCAGGTAGGGTTGGAGCAGCACTGATGTAAAAACAAATTCGCCCAATCTCAGTCCAGTTGATCATCTGCGAGTTGTACTGGACATCTTCCTGGCAGACACTACAACTTTTTGAGTCTAACAGAGTCCGCACCTCGATAGGTCAAGACTTTTATGGCTGCAAAAGGGAGAAACAGCATCGTATTAGGCATTTTTCATGAGTAATCTGTGTAAATCTTTAAAAAGAATATTTTTTTTTTCTGTAAGATGTAACTTACTTAATGGTATTTTTTATTTTTTTTAACATGCCCCTTTATCAAGATTCAATAATGTTCAAAACTGTTTTCCATCCAATCTATTGTTCACATTGTGTTGTTACAGCACTGAAATCCAAATAAAATATAACCCAAAGTTTGTGGTTGTAATTTTATGACATCTGAAAAAGTTCTCTGATGTTCTTCGGTGTCTTGGTAATTTTACTTAACCTTTACTTGACAGATGCAATTTATAGGAGCTTTCAGTGTAAACATCATACTTTAAAAAAAAAAAAAAATCTGGCACTATTATGGCTGCATGGTCACTACAGTTGTATTGAATCATTCTAAATAAATAAACACTGACATCCCTGCAGCTTTTTTTTTTTTTTTGGTGAACGTCTATGAAAAGAAAAGTGTCCATGGTGATGATTCACTCAGAATGTCATAATTCACATGGAAGGTTTTATGAAATTTGGGCCTGATAAAGGAGACAATGTTTAGATTCTAATATTATTTTATTGGTATATATATCTATATTAAATATGTGTGGAAGCTGAATGAAAGTCATAAATAGCAGCAGGGAACAGGGGCGGAACACAAAATGTCTAAATTGCTGACAAATCTTCAATCTTACCGGATCTGAATCTAATTGGACACCAAAGCTCCTAAAATGTGTTTGTTTGTCGTAACCATATTGGGCTCTATGGGGACAGCAGGGATGGAAATCATTTCTCACTGTGGTGTTTATTTCATTATTGAAGCCTAATGCTTCTGCAAACTGTCCTTGGCTGTGCTGTTGGAGGAAGAGGTTATAGTGTTGAGTGAAATTATGGCCATTCTGCTCCAGAAGAAATTGCTTAATGTGAGGCTAACGTTTCACATGTGGCAGCACCGTAAGATTTGTGTCTACACAGTGGATGTGATGCAACCATCAGTTTGAGGGCTTTAACTGCTAAACAGACAAATGCTGATGTGATTAGTGAAACTGAGAAGTGAAGTATTTACTGAGGGAACCAACTAGAGTTACTTTCCACAAAAATCTACATCAGGTTGTGGTACCTTTCTGTAGAAAGGATTTTCTGAACACATCGTTTGCTTTTTCAGATACCTTGGGGAAAAAAGAAAAGTTTGTTATGTACTCTGTCTTGTGTATTCATGGCAAAAGAACATTTTCAGCCGTTACTGTTATTCATTTAAAAGTCATAGCATATAAGTATACTGCTCAAAAAAATAAAGGGAACATTTCACTTTAATTTTGTGTGTGGCTCCAAATCCAGGCCTCCATTGGTTAATAAATTTGATTTCCATTGATGATTTTTGTGTGATTTTGTTGTCAGCACATTCAACTTTGTACAGAACAAAGTATTCAATGAGAATATTTCATTCATTCAGATCTAGGATGTGTTATTTGAGTGTTCCCTTTATTTTTTTGAGCAGTTGTATTTTGGGAACAGAGGTACTCAAGTAAGACTAGCACTACTTCAACATATTCACAAGAAAAAGTAAACATAGTTAACTTCTGGTTTAATATTTAAAACGATGATCTCAAACAGATACACAACACAAAGTTTTGTGCAAGTTCTGGTGTTTTAAAAATGATTTGCTACTCATCTCTGCTTGGGGCTACATGATGCAGTTTAATAGGAAGTGATAATCATGAAGCAGAAGCGAAACTATACATCACAATTTATTTATTTTTTGTTAGAATATCTGCAAAAATACCTGAAGACCAGTCAAGATGGAACGATGGTAACAGTGAACATATGTATTTTAAATATCTTCCATTTGCCATTGAATGTATGTCTAGGCTCTGACTGGGACATTCTAACATGAATATTCTTTCATCTAGAACTTCCCATTGAAGCTGTGGGTGGAAGTTTATGGTTATCATCTTGCTGGAATATGAACTGCCACAATAGTTTTAAGTCTTTAATAAATAAATGCATCCTGAAGAAAAGTAAGTCCATAACATGACGGTGTCACCCCCATTTATGTGGTTCATGTTCATTTTCAATGTTAGTTTTTTATTTTTTTTTTTACCAAATATTACCTTTTGTAAATGTGCCATGTTGAAAACTGAACCGTTTCATTTAGATCTAATCTGATGTTAGCACCTTTTTTCCTTTTGCTGTGTCTCTGGCATGGCTTGTGGCTAAATGTAAATCAAACTATTTACTGCTTTATTTCAACAATGACTTTCAGCACAACTAATGAATGCCATTGTTCTAACTATCTGTTACCCATTAATCCGTCCTTGTGGTAATGTGCATGCACACGTTGATGCTACATCACACACTGCTTTCTCAGCAGATTTCTTATCAATTTTGACTTGGATCACTAAAAAGCGTCGGCTCCAAAGCGGCTCTTCAGATTTATTTATTTATTTTTTTGTTCCTTAATTTATTATCCAACAGGAAAATGTGGCAAAATGAATAAGATCAGCTCATAGTCAGAAATCACTACATTCAACAGTTCTTTTTCAGGGTCAGCGTAAAGTGAAACGTGCAATTTGAGTTTTAAAATACCTGATGAGTTTGTCATTTGGCCTTTGATGGTCACGTTTACAGATTTAACTGCGGAAAATTGATGGAACACGAGCCTTTAATTCAGAAATCTTCCCACTTTGTCTGAAACTTGTGTTTGTATTGAACCAGCAATCAGAAAACGTGCTTCTGTTACATGACAGGTTGCTGCTCCAGTGTAATGGGCTTTAAATTTTTTCCATGTGTTGCTTTTCTTCTCTGAAAAACACACCAGCAATAAATCTCAGGCTCTAAAAGGAGTGAAGGGATTATTTAAATCCACAAGGAGGCGTCCTGAACTGTTTCACACTGAAGGCTGTACATGAAAGAGAATTACACCCAACCATAGTCATTGTTTTAGTATAATGTAGAAAAAATGTGACATTAGTTGCACACAGAAAATGTAAATTTTAACACTATTTGTGATTTTTGGTGTTATAAAAATATAATAATCACTTTGTTTGCTTATATTCTGTATTATTCAGTGGACTAAGAGACTGCTATGATTTTTTTCCCCTCCATGTATGGAAAGCGCTGTGCCGCCATGACGCTGTGACATAATACAGGATAACAGCCGACAGCTGACAGAAAGTTCCTAGGGCGTGTAGCCACACTGAACTGTTGTCTTGCATATTAAAACACAATTCGATCACGATGTTGTTTCATGCAATCACGGCTATTTTAAGTTGAATTTTTTGTTTCAAAACACATTAGAGAAAATTGAAAAGTGGTGGAAAATTCTGTTTTTATTTTGCTATTTCACAACTAGATGGTTCATAGAAATGGAAAATCCAACATGTGTGGCCTTGTGCAATTTCGTCACGCGACTTAATTTCTTCTGGACGACAATGGAGAGATCTGCTGGAGCTGCAGGTTGGAGGTCACAGAGGTAACATTCACACTTGAATCCATCAACTCTTATTTGCAGGTTTTCAGCTGAACTGACCTCTACATTGACAGGTCCCAGTCGATGAAGAGGGGATCGACTGGGACCTGTCCTTCAGTGTTTAAGTTTGTTTTTAACCCATTTTCTCTCCTAGACTAAGCAACAGGCAGAGCTTTTGTTGCAAATAACTTTTTTTTTCTCATGTATAAAGCCATCAAAGGAGCTTCTACTACAACTAACTCTCTTTTCTTCTATAGAAACTCTCCTGGAGCAGCTCTTTTTCTTTTTCTTCCTCTCTTTACTCTGTCCTTTCAAATCCCCGGGGGGTAGTGATAGATGGCCTTTCATACAGAGCCAACTTCTGCTTCTGCTGTAGGGTTCTTCCTGTTAAAGGGAAGATTATTCCTCTCCACTGTCACTATATGCATCCTAAATAAGAGGCATTGGTTTAGCTTACTTAACTGAAGTAAGCGAAGACTTCTTCCTTTCGGTCCTGCACTGAACAGCTTCTTTCTTCTCAGTTGGATTTTTATTTTCCATTATAAATGTTGATGAAAATAATTCATCTGAGTTCCTGTTTCTCTTTTTTTATTTGTATCTGAGCAGTGGGAGAGTTCCATCCATCCATCCATCCATCCATCCATCCATCCATCCATCCATCCATCCATCCATCCATCCAACCAACCAACCAACCAACCAACCAACCAACCAACCAACCAACCAACCAACCTGGCTCCCTTCCATTCCTGGTAATTGTTTCCCCTGTCTTATACTATTTCATTCTTAAAATCACCCCTGTATTTAAAATATTTTTTAAAAGGTAGGGTATTCTAATAAAAAGATTAGTGCATACAACTGCGATAGCTTTTCATTTTAAACTGGTAGAATATTCTAATGAAGGAAGTGATATTTTTTGTGGTTTTATCGTGTATATAAATTGTTCCAATGATATGCTAGGGATAACTCCTAAGCTCCGGTCTCGTAACCCGCCATAGTTTTCGGTTTGTAAGCATGACGGTAGAAGTTTTAGACTGGTAGCACCGACATATAGACATAGCTATCTATCCGTGCTACGGTAGGAAAGTCTGATGAGGTAGCACAGATAGTCAGAACACCGTGCTCATAGATTTGCTCACCTGTGCTGTAGATCTCTGCAGCTCCTTCAGAATGTCTCTGACGAAAACTCTTTTTCTTTATGAAATCAAATGTGTGAGAACTTTATGGAGCATCTCTATTTATACTGACATGATATTACGCACAGGTGGACTGTAGTTATAAATTGTGTGGCTTCTGGGCACAGTTTATTGTAGAAGATTTCATTTAGAATGGAATTCAAAAGCATGCCACATTTCTCCAATTTTTATTTGTAAAAAGACCTAAAAACGGTAAAATTTTCCTCTAACGTACAGCTATGAACGATCTGTGATCTGTATTATCTGGTAAAACCAGTGGTGGTAAAATGTAAGTGTGCAGTGTGGTAAAATGTAAAAAACATTCAAGGCACAGATAAGACTCGTTAAAGCAGCAAGGGGATGAGAAAGGAAAAGACACAATGAATGTCATTACCTTGGCATCTTACTAGTGAAAAATTTCCAAACCTCTGGCAAAGGCCTCCTTATGAAATGGTTTACACCAATTAAGAAAGAAGTTGCCGTTATTTCAATGTTTTTTTGTTTTTTTTTCAGTTCCTGCTGCAAGAAGCTGAGATTTCTGCACTACTGACATGAGCAAAAACACCAAACAACCAGAGTAATGGTCAGACCGTTCAAGAAACACAACACAGTAAAAAACATTTAAATAAGGATGAAAATGCTGGGAAGCAATACAAGACATATCATCTTTTGGAAAAATAAACACATGTCCCATCTCATAATACTCACACATTTCCCATCTTTTTATACTGTATAAGCGCCGTGTGGATGATCCCGGAACGTTATAAATTAGCTGCATGAGGTTAATAGCTCATATTATATATGACGTTCCCCTAAGAATAACCATTAGAGCCGAGCTGTAAATGGCGCCCGTCCCTGTTAACACTTCTGGGGATAATATTTAGACAAGGACTCCTATTAAATGGTTGAGTGTGACAGAATAGCTGTGCAACTGAAGGATATGGGATGATGGCTGGTTATCCTGAAGGTATGCTGTCAGAGGGTCATGAAAAAACCAAGGGGACCCGACAACATCCCAGAATATATGAAAACACCACCATCTAGGACGCAGTCATTTGTAATTTATTTATTATTATTTATTTATTTATTTATTTACGCTCTTTCACATACAGTAGGTGGTCGGGATGAGAATACGCTGGGGAAGCAAGAAAAAAAAAAAAAAACATCTGGGATCATATGAGATAGTCACTGTCACCACTCAGTTCTGATTGCTGCTTCCTCTCATAAACATCTCTCGAGTTGTGTTTTAGACAATAACCAAAATGTTAAACAACAAGCAATTAAAATAAAAATAAAAAAAACATGAGGTGACTGAGGCCTGCAGAGCTTTAGATCTTGTCTTTGGTTTGTTTGTGACCTTCTTCGGACTACTCTTCGAATAAGGCTAGCAGCTCTGGGGAGGTTCAACACTGTTCCATGTTTTGTGAATGATAGCTCTCACTGTGGTTTGCAGGAGCCTAAAAAAAACTTTATAAATGACTGTGACACCTTTCCAGGGTAACAGATGTCAACCTGTTCCTTAATTTCTTAACTCTGTTTTTTATTTGAGATATTTTAGCCTACTTCACTTTGTCAGAGAGATTCTGTATATGTTACTTCTTCATTCATCAGATCTGAGAATAATAAAATATCTACTTTTTTGACTGTAAATGTCAAAATATACCTGAAGGAAACATAATGATTGGATGTTGTATGTTTTTTTTTTTTTTTTCTCAACAAGCCAAAAATAATTAAAAAAAAGCTAAATTAGATTAAATTAGCTACACCATCCCACACACGTCTTTTGTTTTTGATCTCTTATGATGGCGGAATTGGGAACACATTGAAATTATACTGTCATGGCAATCCGAGAATATTTCTATTAGATTTAAACAAATCCACCACATGTCTAATAAAATATTCTGGGTCTTGTTTTCAACACTATGGTGGAAAAGCCTCAAGCATTTGTTGGAAACTGTCTGGCACCCATTAATTAGTTTTAATTACGGACGTCAGTGATGTTATCTTGCGCTTCACCATCTGGCTGCCCAGAGGCAAACCTAAAGCTGCTAAACCTAAACAAAATCTTAACTGTAAACCTTTAATTAGTGACCCTGATTACACCATCCCACACATGTCCATTGTTTTTGATCTCTTATGAGGAACAATATAACTTGTACTCAGGTTGGATCATTCTGCATTTTTCTTTCTTTTTTAGCTTTACCATCCAGGGCCTCTGCTCTTTGGCTCCAAGCCATCTTCACTTGCCAAAGCATGCAGTTTCCATGGCGTCCCGACGGGTTACACAGTAAACACCTAAAAAAGTAAATGAATGAACTCGCTTTAATCCGATAGGCAACCCTTTCTCAACTTCTCAACCTGTCACATCCTGTTTCACAACCGAACACCTTGTTCTCAGCTTTGAGCAAGGTGAATGGGATCCTAACAGATCAGCGTGTTCAAGATTTACAGATTGAGAGTGGCATGATGGGAATGTAATCACAAAATGCACAATGCTCCCTATGTTTGTAGGCATTCATGGGGAAGATTTGTAAAACAACTTAAAATAAATTGCTTTATTGCAGTCATACTGAAGATTATCCAAGCTCTAATTAGAGTAGATTGGTTTATATTGCAAAATGATTATAATATATTGCTACAATGATAATTGAATGTAAAGGCCTCACTTACATACTGGCAACCCTGTAGTTGATACTTTGCCAATAGGACACAATTACCAATATGTTTGGATTATTATTCTGCTAAAAGAGCCAAAGATTATATTTTTTATTTTAGTTTTTCAGTCAGAAGATATGTATTTAAAAGGTCCTGGTATTTCAAAGAGTCAGTTATGCCAAGCTCTTGAGGCCTTTAGGGGGAAAAAAAGAAGCTAAAAGCACACCGATCTTCTCCCAGTTGATGGTTCTTGAGTGAATGGGTCCCTTTACAAACTCTTGATATAGAAAATTGATTGCCTCCTAATTTAACATTTAATCGATAGCTGCAAATTCAATAAAAGTCTGCATGATAAGTTATAGCACACTGGCATGTTTTTGGACCATGCTCATGTTGTCCACAACACAGTAAAGTACCTAATCCTCATTAAAGCTGCAGAATGTAACTTTTACAAAAATATGTTTTTCCAACATTTATTAAAAGTGTCATCATGTCATTGGCATGAGACAGGTAATTTGTGAAAAAAAAAAAAAAGAGCTCTTCAACTTCCTGCCAATGCTACTATTGCTGCCTGCAAAAATACTCCGCTCCCAGAAACAACCAAATGGAACCAGGAGGAGCCAATCATTCTCCTGTATGCGCTGCTTAATGTGCTAATGGTGGAGAAACAACTTACCTTTTCAGGAAAACATTATCAATTATCACCGTGACCATGCTAATTAGCCTTAGGATTGGTGACAGGCTATGTTGTGGTGAACCAGCTGTAGCTTAACAAAGAGCAAGCAGGAGTGGGCGAGCATGAGAGTGATTGACAGCACTAAGACCCTCCTCCTGACTTTGATTGGTTGTTTCTTTGGTAAAAATAGGATTGTTTTATTACTGAATAATAGCGAAAATGTTACTACAACATTGTGGTACAGCAAAAGAGGTACGGATTTATTTTGAAGCGTTTTATGAATTTTAACCAGAGGTGTTATTACGTGTAGAGGGTTTTGAATTGGAAGACTGTTGGAGAAGACTGCTTTCTTTTTCAGTAGTCAGCTGCTCTCTCTCTCTTCCACTTCCATTCAAGTTTTTGTTGGATGATGTGGGTGCCACTTCTGGAAGATCTGAGTCATTCGCATGGTTGAATGAAGGCGATCAGAAGCTTGATTAAACTGGCTGAAGAAGCTCATATTTCCCGCATGACTCTGAAAGACAAAGAATATAACAGTTTGCCAAATAAAAACAAACAAACAAAGAAAAACAAATTAAAAAACCCCCGAATTGAGTTACTTTCTGTTTTTGAAAAGTTTGCCACATCAGCAGGAATGACTGAAGAATGTGCTCAGGATATGCGGATAGGTTTTTCAGATTGATGATTCATGATAGTCCATGAGTTTTGCCGCACAACAAGCACCACTAACTTCTGTACTTGTTTCACTACATTTTAGCAATGATTAAAAAAGCAAACTTCTCTCCTTTTCACTGTTCTTCTTGGCTGTCATATCAAGTTAAAGTCTTACTTTCTCAGCTTACTTGTTCATGGGTGGACTGAGGCTGTGATTTATTCTGTAACCTAGTACCAAAGAGGATACAAAGTAAAATCTATTTTTTTTAAATTAAATAGTTATTTATTCATGACAAAATTGAAAATGCAAATAAAACAAGAAATGACTATGTTTTTGCAAATTATTGTAAAAATCTCAACGGTTCATTTAAAATACAATATAACTGAATGTTAAATTCAGTAGTTAAAGTTTAAAGTCATATGTGACGATTTAAAAAATATATATTTTTAAAATAAAATCTTGAATTATTCTGTTCTGTTCAGTTGTACTGTTGTGAAATACTGTCACTGTGACGCTTCGAAGGACATCTGACTAGTTAACTTCCACAGTAAGTCACCTTCAGAGCTCCATACACTGAGGGCTGAATCTGACAAGTGACAAAAAACTGCAGCATTTGACCATGAATTAATTATTAAATATATTTATTAATTGTTAATGTGTTGGCTAAATCAAGACAAGTTTATTGAGTTACATATTTGATGTAGATTTTATGTATTTCTTCCTTGTTGTTTTAAAGAAATTATTATTATTATTATTATTATTATTATTATTATTATTATTATTATTATTATTATTATTATTATTATTATTATTATTATTTATTGGCTAAGAATCAATATACTGACAAAGATTTCTTTTTCATTTACATATGTATTATGTTCTTATATATTGTATGCAATGCTATGTATGTAGTATTTTTTATCGAAATGTGACACCGCAGAAATAGAATAGCTGTTTTTTAAATTCCACGATGAAACGCCGCCACCTTGTGGTTGTTTTTGCTTCTATCAAATATGATCTGTTTCAAAGAGGTAGAAACCCGACAGTCATTTTTTTTACGTCTGCATTTCCCCAAATGTCTGTATTAACACGTCTGTTAGCCTTCAACAACTCATATTCTTTTAATTTCACATCATAACACAAATAATGTGACTATTGTAGCCCATGTCCTGGGTTCTTGAAAATTTCTTTCAAATTCTTTGTTATAATTGTTTGCTTAAAGACTTAAGAGTGCCTGTTGTTTGTGGACCTTATTTAAATACCTTCTCTACCCTTCCACTTAAATTTCCATTTATATGCAGCACTCTAATCTCCCAAATTCTTTTCCAATGGTGTTTGCACCTTACACTGAAGGGTGCCATTGATGCTCTGCTGGACCAGTCAACTGTTTATACGATTGTGTAGGCTATAAAATAGGATTCTTGTTTTAGAAATATGTTCTTTGTTCCTATTTTGTTGTATTCCAATTTTATGATGAACTAAAAAAAAAAATGTATTTTCATTTATTTTTAGCTGCGGTTCTCTTTGATGTCACTATTTCAGGAGTGGATCAGTACATCGAATGTCATGTCCTGGAAAGGGTTAAGGTTCTACTTCAGCTGCAGTCCACAACTTGCGAATTTCCTCCAATATCTTGAATTGGCTTTGTGTCAAAAACCTCTCAAAACTTCAGGTATCCTTGTTGATCTTTCAGCCACTTTTTTCCCCTTCCACTTAATTTTCCATTAACGCAGGACATTGTGAACTGTCAGCTTCTTTTTAAATGACATTTTGCCCTTTGTCATCATTCCACATAGATGATGAATAAAAAGTCTTCCAAGCACAGAGAAGTCAGAAATGATCAAATTAGCTCGGAGTCTGACTCGATTTACACAAATTTCATACAGTGACGGTGTTGGATAAAAAGGACTTGTCGATGATATTGTGATTTCCGATTGAGCTGCAGCTGTACAGAGCGTCCTGAAGGGTTTTCTCTCATGCAGTCTGCAGCCTATAGGGCAGCTCTTGTGATGCTGCGCTGTGTGCGGAATCAAAGCGCAGGCGTCGAGTCGGGAGGGAGCCTATCTTGCGCAGACTGGGTAGCTTTACTGTACATGGCCATTGATACCGCTGTGGATGGATGTAGCCGCTGTTGTAAATCAGAATGGCGAGGACAGCAAATATAACGCGCTGAGTTATCTCTGTTTGACACCCGAGCACGTTTCTTCAACCATCATCGGGTCTTTTATTTTGATTTTTGAATTAAAAGACGCTTCTTGAATTCAGCCGAATCTCGCCTTGACAGCCCGCACCGATGGTTTTCATTTGACACAAAGCAGACAGGCGGCTTCTCCTAATAAACAGTCGGGAAGAAAAGCGGGTCATTATGACCTTAGTATCCGTCAGTAAAAGAAAACCACCGGATTGCTTTTACGCGGCAGCGCTCTGCTTGCATCTCTTGCTTTGGATTTCACGATCCGTGTCCGGAGAGGAGCAGCATCAGTTCAGCGTTGAGGTAAGATTTTTTTTTTTTCCTCTCTTTGCACGGCCTTCCCTCCTCCTCTCCTCCACATCATCTGCCTCTGCGTGGAAAAACAACATATATGCAGGCTGGATCAGCGCGCTGTGGCTCTGTAGGATCATGATGGAGACATTATGAGCTGCAAATAAAAATATTTTTGCTCCTTGGATCCTTCATTTATAGTGAACCAGCTCAAATGAGGATGTTACATTGCGGTGCTTGAACTAGATATAATGCTTGTTTTCCCATTGAAGGTGTTTTCATGGCAGGTCATCATGAGGTGAGGCTGGGAGATGTTTTGACAGCATCATATAGTGTTAAAGAAGATTAAACATTTACAAGTTGAATAATAGGATTTGCTAGTTCGTACCTGATTAATTGATGTCATTTCCATCCTCACCACAGGCTGCACCCCCCCCCCAGCTCCCTCCTCCTTCCACTCTGGAGAAATTAAACGCTGAAACTGACAGTAACACACACGCATCATTATTCAATTTAATGCCTCGCTTCAGTCCGTCCATGGATCTGTCTAAAAATCACTGTCTATAGACAAAACACAAGCCACAGAGACAAGACGAGGATGAACAAGAGGTTTAGATGAGCAGAGAAGGAAAAATTGGGGAGCAATGGGGAGGGATGGACAGAGGAAGCAGATCAGCTCCAGATGAAGTGGACACACCTGGACCTGATGTCTTTAGGTCTGAGTCTGGTGATGTTTTTTGTATGCATTAACCCCCAGTCTGGTTTCGTAGAGGATGAAAAGAGGACTGGGCCGCAGTCTTTCACATGCACACACACCAACCGGAAGCTGCAAAGACACAAACACTTGACTGCTCTCACCGTCAGTGCTTCCTCAGCTTCTGGTGAATACATTTAAATCTAAAGCCCTGCCGAGTGGACCGTTTCTAACGATGCACATTTTCAATTCTGCTGACCAGCTCCTATAAGCATTCCAGGCTCACTGTAGAGGCTTGACCATAAAAGAGTAAGATGATAAATAACAGTCGGTGCAGGGCATTGGGTGGTATGAGATTCTCACTGCATAATAATCCTGAATAAAAATATTTGTACAAAAATGTCAAATGAGAACATCTAACAGCCCCCCCCCCCCCAAAAAAAAAGAGCAACAATCATTCCTTTTGCTGTTCAAAAACACAAAGTGCCATCAGAAAGTATTCACTCCCCATCGGTTTTTGCACTTTTTTTCTTACTCCATAGTCTTATTCTAAAACCAGTTTGAGTGAATTTCAAATTATTTTAAATACAGTTTATATTTATACCATTAATTCAAGACAACTGTCATCTGAAGACCCTTTTACAAGACAAACACTTGTAAAAGGGTGCACTCAGTTTACATTCAGAAGTGTTTTATGAAAACATACCAATCATATAAACAGGTTATAATTCTTACATTCCGATTCAATCCCAGTTACAATACAATGCAGTTAAAATTTAGTTTACATTGTATGATAGTCCATACAGTGTAAACTGTGTTTTCAGAGATTGATTTGTAACTTTATATTAAAAAATGCAATTAACCAAGGCGGATATGCTGACTTTGGTATATAGGGCTTAAGCTCAAGTGCCCCTGATTTCCATTGACATGCTTCTGTAACCTGATCCAATATGCTTAGTTGACTGAACTTGAATTGGAATGGAAACCAGTGGACTACATAAAGTCAGTGGAAACCAAGCAATGAAGTTTCAAGGGAATTTTTTTTCTAGGCCTCCAAGTTCAGAGCGTTCTGAAAATAACAATGTTGTCTATTATTTACAAAATATTACAAAACCTCCAGAACCCTCTCTAGATTAAACTGAGTTATTATGGAACAAGACCCTTTGCCACAGGGTACAAAGAACTCAAAAGTCGCTAAAGTGAAGATTCAGTCTTTCTTTGTGGAAATAGAAGAACCATCTAGAAGTTCAATTACTGCTAACACGCTCCATTTATCAGGTTTTGTGGTAGAGTGACCTGGCGGAAGCCAACACTCACTAAACGGCTCATGACAGCTTATTTAAGTTCTGCCTAAAAGCACCTTAGAGACTGTCAAACCATGGCAAAAATAAATAAATAAATAAATAAATAGTGTCACTGAACTGTATAAACAAGCTGATTTCACCTGGTTGGGCTACCTGCTTGGGGGCTGCATGGTGGAGTGGTTGTTAGTGCTATTGCCTTGCAACAAGAAGGTCCTGGGTTTCATTCCAGGCCTGCAGTCTCTCTGCATGGAGTTTGCATGTCACACCAATGCATGCATGGACTCTCTCTGAGTACTGCAGCATCCAAGGTTCACAATATGCATGTTATTTTGATTGGTCTTATTAAATTATCCTTAGAAGTGTGTGCATGATTGTTTGTTTCCATGGTATCCTGGCAACCTGTGCAGGTTGAACTCTGCCTCTTGCTTTGTGATAGCTGGAAGTAGGTGCCCTCCCCCTTGCAACTCCATACAGATAAGCAGGTACTGACAATGGGAGAGAATCAGCTTGGGAACTCAGTCAACATTTACACGTGGTACTCACATGGGCTGGACATGGGCAGGAAACTGGGCCACGTAAGGGATTGTTCATGGGTTACATAATGTCCCCCATGTAAATTGCCTGTATACATTTGATGCAAGAGAAGTCTTTAAAAAAGATGGAGACTGATTATGTTACTTAATAGTTTTTCTCTAAAATCCATTTAAGACCCTCATAAAACTTGCACAAATCTTCTTACTGATATGAGTTTTATTTGGTGAACCAAAGTGGGTTCTAAGAAGCTCATTGCGATTTCAACCTTGTACGCACTAAGAAAACAAAAGTATGTATGGGGTTCATGCATTTGGATGGACATATGGGCTGAACTGGCTAATTTTAGAGTGTTTTTCTGGGTTAAATAATGAGGACTCCCCAATCTGAAACACATATAAAAATCAACCCATCGACCTTTGGAGGAAGGTGGTCACTGCTTCAAGACACCCATCTTCATACTTCATATATAGTGTTTTGATCTCCACCTTGGTAGAAATCTGTCTTCATTAATGTTTGTCTGTTAGCAGGTTTTTGCCAATTCTGTCAACATGGATTTAATCAGCTGAAGGGAAGCTGAAGTGCAGACAAAGGATGTACCCATTATATTTTGGAGCAGATCCAGATCACTTACACTTGTAAGACTTTGTCATTGAACATCTCTCGCTCCCTCTCTAAGTGCTCTACTAATCTTCCAAGAGACTGGAAGAGGAGAGTGGAACTTAAAGAATATAAGTTTACTTTGATTTTTTTTTCAAAGTAAAGCTGAATTTTTCTGAAAAGTTAACATTGGATATATACCGTTACTTAACTAGTAGCCAGGCAATATGATAAAGCACAACAAAAAAGGCAACTTTTGCATCAGGACGTTGTTTCCAAAACTCCTTATCACCAACATAACACTGGAAGAGACTTATGATCCAGATTAGTGCTTAACTTTGCAAGAATTCACTTGCCGGTAAAAGAAAGACCACCATAAATCCAAATATTAAACTAATCTGTCTGAAAATAGTGTCTTTATTTCTTGAAGGGAATTATAGCAAAATCTGCTTTTTAAATAGGGTTAGTAATCGTTTTCTAAAGTGAAACCTAAGTCCTCTGTTGGCGGTTTGTGACCCAAGTTTGGGAAACGGTTGTCTTGTTTCAGCTGATACTGCAGCCTCTCCACTTTGTTGCCGAAACCAGATGCAGTGTTTTGTGGCTTAAATCATTAAAGTCAACCCTGCAAAATCAGAAATAATACCTTTTGTTATGCAAATCTGTCCTAAAACTGCAAGGTAAGAAGACCCACTTCATTGTATCATACCCATATAGGCTACCATGGGACATCATTAAAAAAAAACACCCTTTGGGAACAACCTTTCAGGGCATTAGAATGGACTTTTATTTACTTAAAGTTATTTCAACAAAGTTATTTTTTTCTCATTTGACTGCAGTGGTAGTTGAAGCTTTAAGCAAAGCAACATTGCAGTGGAGGAATGTTTGTGGTCTGTATTTATGCAGCATAGACAACATGAATAGAGTGTTTGAAATAAGCATTCCTCTAACAAACATTTCTTTCACTTTTATATTTAAAGTAGCTTTTTATTGTAGCTTTGTATTTTTAATTTCATATCTGATTAAACCTATGTAAATTGCAATGTTCTTTGATGGGATTATGTTTTTATTTTTTTTTTTTTTATTTTTTATCTTACCCCTTGCAGGGATGGCTACAGAGGTATGGATACCTTCCCCACACAGAACCAGGAATGTCTGTCCTGCGCTCAGCCAAAACCATGCAGTCAGCCATTGCTGCTATGCAGCGCATCTACGGTCTCAATGTCACAGGGACGCTGGATGAGACAACCAAGGAGTAAGTGGACACATGACATGTGTTGCAGATGCACAAACACAACCCGTGCAACACAAACACCTTAATAAGACACATGATGCCGCTTGAGAATTCTGAAAATTTGAGTCTGAAAAGCCTGTTTTTTTTTTTAGAAATACCAGTAGGAACTATGATTACCTTAATGAGCTGCTCAAGGACAGATACAGATTTTTTTTTTTCACCTCCCACCCCCTCCTCTTCACCTTCACCTGAAACAACACCAGGTGAAGGTTTTAACACTTTTCCCTCTTCTCGTTTTGCATGATCATGCAGTGATATCACTCTAAGGTGAGAACTAATGTTTTTGCCATTCTATTGTGTTTGTTCAGTAGTTGTGATAAATTATGTTGTACGAATGAGAACTGTAGTCTTAGAAGTAGTTTAGCAGTGTTTTTGCATCCATTTTTTTCTTCTTTGGCCGTTGTGGTTCAGTGCCCGAGAAGAGAACTGACGAGTTCACTTCTGCGGTTTGTGTCATTATATAGAGTGCGAACTGTGATGGAAAAAATGCTGAATGGAACATTGACTTTTTTTTTTTTTCCCCTTACTTTTTAGATGGATGCAGAGGCCACGCTGTGGAGTTCCAGATAAAATTAAAAGTGCCACAAGGTCAAGAAGGAGGAGATACGCGCTGACAGGGCAGAAGTGGCAGCGTACGCACATAACCTACAGGTGAGAGACAGAAACATCAGCTGTGACGGCCTGCAAGTTTCTTCAGATTTATTACTTTCCCCATATCGCATTTTATTTTAATAGTGTTTCAATCTAGCATAATTTTTTTTGTTTGTTTATTTTGTAATTTTATTTTTATTAACTTGTGTATTTAAGAAATATGTTTCTTATTTTATTTTTAATACATTTTGAAAATTTTGGTCGTTCTTTTCATTTTATTTACTTTTACACCATTTTTTCATATATATTTTGGCTGCTTCTAACCACCTGGGGTTGTATGCTGCCATGTTGTCATAGAGACTGAACAAATATGTTGCTTGTGCGGGGGGTATTCGCACATGCACATACCAACAGATTAACACCTAAATTGTGTGTTGCGTGTGTGCTGCTCATTGTATAAATAGCATGTAGCACAGTTAAAAACGAATTAGGATGTGTTTTGAACCATTACACAATTTCTTTCCCGTTCATTAAGCTAAACAAACTGCCCTCACCCTGATATATGAAACTGGGAGAATAAACTATCCACAATCTCAGCAGAAATTGTGAAACTCATCTTATCTGCTATAATTAAGCTTTGGGTTTTAATGGGCCTGAGGAGGACTGATAAACGGGTCTGCAGCACAACCGCAAATTGACAGGTTACAGCAGTAATAGATGATAACACTGCCAATTTATTTAAATCCTTCCTTGCTTGCTCACTGAATTTGAATTGATGAGCCACCTCGTCTAATGGAATGTCAATCAGTGCTGAGCCGGTGCTGCCGCCGCCGCTGCCCGAGCTTTATTCACGAAAATGAGTGGATAGAGAGAGAGAGAGGAGGGAGAAGATGATTTCCCCCTTCCTCTCTGCCTGCCAGGGACTGATAACGACTGCTGTGTTAAAAGTTCAGTGAAAGCTGTTGGTCTTTAAATAGTTGTGTCAAGTGTTACTTTTTTACCCAGTGTCGCTTCATTCTAAAAACTGGAAATATTCACTCCAAATTAATGAGCTAAAAACTCAAGGGGGAGAAGTGTGGAGGATCTTACTTCCATATTTTGCCAGCCTCCACCCCTCTGAAGCCTCTCAAGCAGCTTCTTGTTTATCTTCCTGCAGCATAAAAAATATCACACCAAAGGTGGGTGCCCGGGAGACTCATGATGCCATCCGGAGGGCGTTTGATGTGTGGCAGGGTGTGACTCCCCTGCGCTTCGAGGCCGTTCCATACAGTGCCCTGGAGACTGGCAGGCGTGACGTGGACATCACCATCATCTTCGCTTCTGGCTTTCACGGTGACAGCTCACCCTTCGATGGGGAGGGCGGATTCCTCGCCCATGCCTATTTCCCAGGGCCTGGCATAGGAGGGGACACACACTTTGATTCAGATGAGCCCTGGACCCTCGGAAACCCCAACCATGACGGTGAGAAGGGAATGTAAACGAAAATTATTATTTTGTTTGTAAATTATTAAAGTGACTTACAAACAAAAATCTGAAAACTGCGGTATATGTTCCCAGCACCCTTTACTCTGATACACCTAAATAAAACCCAGTGCAATCAATGCCCTTCAGAAGTCAACAAATTGTTAAATGTTAATTTAATCAAAACAAATGTTGCATCATGGGCATGATTGCGTCACGGATCACTATTCAGTGCATCATCTAAAAATCGAATGAATAATCTGCAAAATGCTATGTTGCACAAAACTAACTGTATTATTAAAGCACCATCTCTATGGTGGAACAAAGGTGATGGGATGTGTCCCTGCAGCAAGGAAGCTAGATGGAGCTGTATATAGAAAAATCCTTAAGGAAATTTATTTGAAGCTTTAAAAGAACCCCAACGTGTTCCTGGGTTAGAATGGCTAAGTCAAAGTAATGGTCCAAATTTAATTGAGAATCTAATATCAATCCTTTTATTGATATCAAATTTGTTTGAATTAGTGCATAAAGAAGAAGGTGGAAAAATATCGATCTGTGAAAAGCCGATATAGACATAGACCAAAGGACTTGCAGGTGGTTATTTAATTGATTTGACTCGGGGAGGGCTGAATACTAATGCATGCCACACTTTTCAGATTTTGCTTGTAAAAATATGTTGAAAGTGTCACTGATATAAAAGCACAATAAACTATAAGAAGGTTTGTGGTCACAACTTGTCTAAATTAGAAAAGAAAGAAATGCATCAATGCTAGAAATAATAGAGAAGGAGAGAAGAGACAACGGCAGAGAGACAGACGACAAAGACGATGGAGAAATAAATAACCCTGAGAGGAAGAGGTGAGGAAAGCAAACAGTAAAAAGTGCAGTCTTGTGGAGAGATGGATAAGAAGTGATGGATGCCAGATCAGGGAAGTACAGATGGCCTGGCTGGAGGGTGTTATGAGAACGACGGTATCGCAGGGCAGAGTGTGAGGGACGCTCAGCCAAAAACAAAGAACGCTAAGATGTGTTTGATGCGGCGCCGCTCTATAAAGATGCATCCCCCCATCTGTCAGGACTTTGGTTTCTGTCTGTATAATAAGCTCTTCAGATGACAGGATAGAGAGCGCTGCTATTTTAGGACTTTTGCTTTTGCTGGCACATGATTATGGTTATCCACATTTGTTGAATTTGATGTAGCTGAGCGGTTGCAGTGGCACGGCTCAGAGAGGAGAATAGGATACCTTTTTGAGGCATTCAACCAAACACTCCCTAATTACTCTACCTACGGGGTAGAAGGCTTGTGAAAGCACCACCAGGCAGTTTCGCTATTATCCAACTGCTGGGCACAAACTTTCTCCCCTTCCATTAGAGAGGGAGGAGGGCTGTGGCTTGCATTGTGTTTGTGCAGGAATACCACTTGCCACCCATCAGCTCCTTTCCTTTGCTCCCTCTTTTTGTTCTCTAATGATAATAGTCTTAGACTCCCAAGTCAGATGCATGCTCGCCCCTGAGCAGCATGCCATTGTCATCCATTTGGAGCTCTGACGCTAAAGGAGGGGAAAAAAAAAAAAAAAAAGCTCCTGTCTCAGCATGTGTGCCAAGGAAGCTGCACCATCTTTAATGGGTTTTCACAGCAGTGGATCTGTAAATGCTGCATGTTGACATGTGTGCTAATGGTAGCTCCAGTCTGTCTGCAAGGAATCCTTGTGGGGCGTTTTCGCATATCGGTGGCAGTGGTTGGTTGGATGAGGTGAAAGTGGGAGAGGGGAAAGTGTAACCTTTTTGCTGCTGGCTGAGGGTCAGTGGTGGTTTGATGCCGCGCTCCTGGCATGAGTGCATATCATCCTCGCAAAGGGCAACCGTCTCTTCGGGACAGGTTCAGTCACTGTTTGTACATAAGAGTTGTAATTCCTCCTAAATCAGACTGACACTCTGAGCTGACTGCATCCACTGGTTGTGACATTTTTACTTTTGCATCTGTCTTCGTGTGTGTGTGTGTGTGTTTCGGCAACACACAGCGGCTCTTGGCCGACATTTTTTAATGCTCAGGCGCATTACGTACATGTCCTTGGCAAAAAACATGAATGTGTGTCCTTCTGCTTTTTCGAGCTGAGGAGAAAGTCTTGCTGCTTCATGATTCACGTCCAGTAATCTTAACTCATAATGTTTTGCACAATTTTTTTTACAACTGTGGAGCAGGGAAAGCGAGTAATTATTTTCATTTTGTGGCTTATGTATTTTAATTATTTGTGTGAAAAACCATAAAAATACAACAAAATTAAATGCTTAAAATATGAAGTGTGCAGGATTGCTAAAACGCTCAGCTTAAACAAGCAGGTAAAAACTACAACATTTTCGAAATGCGTGGGGAAAAAAATTAAAAGCCTTGATAACAAATATTGATTGAGTCATGCATTTGCATTAAAATGGTTGATTTGCTGTCTGTCGCTAAATGCTTAGTTCCCAAATGGACACACTCTTCACAGCATATGTGCAAAAATAATATGAATCAATATGTGTTAAAAATTAGACATAGAAGTAACCAGCTCTAAATAAAAATAATACAAAGTATAAAAATAAATCCAAATGCAAACGCAGTGTCTCATTGCCTGGAGCTGAGAGATATAATGCCTTATAAAAGTATTCATGTCCCTGGAGCTTTTCCTGAATACATGACCTTACAGCAGCAAACTTCGGTGCATTTTATGAGGGCTATTTTTGATGCACCATTGCAAATGATCATATAAATGTGGAATTGGAAAGAAAGTGAACCACTGTTTTAAAATATTTTAACATATATAATCAGAAAAATGTAAATTGTACTTTCTTCCACCCCCTCTATACTGATACCCCTAAATAATATTCAGTTAAACCCTTTTCCTTTGTCCATCATACCGATATTTAAGACCTGGCCATTTATCTAGGCTTAAAAGGATGAAGAAGAAGTGCAATAATTAGAGAAGAAGTCAAGATACACGGTAGCTTACATGTTAGAACGTAAACACACGGGACACGGACACTGGTCAGAGTTGATGAGAAAAATCATGGAGATGAATAAAGTACAATCCTGAAATAAAAAAAAAAAAGTTAAAAAACTTTTGGACACATTCTAGGAACATATGGGGGGTAAAGAAAACAACATGTGCAATCAGGAAATGGTTTTGGAGACAAGAACCAACTTTTTGAATGTTGACAATGGTTTTTATCAAATTTTTTTAGCCTAATCATTATTTACGGATATTGTGTCATTTTTTTTCTCTCTCTCTCTTAGAGGGAATGCCATGTCTTTTACATTTGGTATGTTATGAAATCTACTTAGACAGCCTCTTGCTATATGTTTCAATTATTCGATGTGGGTAAATACACAAGAGTCAATTTCTAACATTTAGACTTTCGTAAAGTCTGTTTATGTTGTCCTGGATATAATCAAGGATTTAGATTCTCACTGCAGATCTTCTCTTCCCTTCTCCAGGAAATGATCTGTTCTTGGTTGCAGTTCATGAGCTGGGGCACGCCCTCGGCCTTGAGCACTCAAATGACCCCACTGCCATCATGGCTCCTTTCTACCAGTACATGGACACAGAGAATTTCAAACTACCTCAAGATGACTTGCAGGGAATCCAGAAAATCTATGGTAATGTACCACAATACAATCTCCTTTGAAATAATAAATCATTAAGTAACAGTTTGTATGAGTTAAGAGTTAAGCTGTTCCAACACTTTATTAGAGATGCACCACATCACAAAAAATCAAATTGCAAAGCTCTGAAACTTCGTCAACATTGCAACTGCTGCTGCGTCAGTCATGCTGGGTTGAATGCCAGTAAACAGCATTTGTCAGCTGCTAAAGAGGTCAGCCAATCTGTGTTTTTCAAAGCAACATGAGTCAACTAACAGATTGCAAAAGAGGAAAATAATCAGTGCCAAAAGAAATGGTTGCATTGGTTAAAATATCTCTTAGCGGGGACAGTCTTTGAAATTGCTAAATATCATAAAAGCACAGCAGTGAAGTTCTGATTCACAGGAACAGGTTGTAACACTGCAGTTTGTATTTATAGGACCACCAGATAAAGCTCCACAGCCCACCAGTCCTCCGCCTACAGTTCCACCTCCTCGTTTCCATCCGCCCTCAGACCCCCGGAAGCACGACCGCCATGCCAGACCCCATCGCCCTCCGCAGGGGTCCAAGCCGTCTAACCCCAACTCCAAACCAAACATCTGTGACGGAGGCTTCAACACTCTGGCCATCCTACGCCAGGAGCTGTTTGTCTTCAAGGTAAAGCGAATTATCACCATGAGGAAAGCATTCCTGCTGACGTTTCAGCCACGTCAGGTAACAACAATTTTGCATGGTTTGTTTCTGCAGGACCAATGGTTCTGGAGGGTACGGGACAATTCAGTGGTTCCGGGCTACCCCATGCCAATCAACCACTTCTGGCAAGGCTTGCCTCCCAAAATTGATGCAGTGTATGAAAACAGTGAAGGGAAGTTCGTCTTTTTTAAAGGTAATATAAAGTATATATTTGTGAATTGAATTGCAGGGAATTGAAGCAAGATGATTGACTTTTTTTTGTTGTTGTTGTTGTTTGCAAACAAACATCTAAACACTTTGTTATGGATTTGTAATAAGCCCTTCAATTAAAATGTCAATGTCAACTAATTCATAAAGTCCACAACAGCATAGTTTAATCTCAGCATATATGCAGCTGTTCTGTAAAGGCCTCAGGCTTATTATAAGCTATGCACTTCTCACAGAACAGTGCTCAATCCACAAAATAAAATGTACACTGCTCAAAAAAATAAAGGGACACTCAAATAACACATCCTAGATGTGAATGAATGAAATATTCTCATTGAATACTTTGTTCTGTACAAAGTTGAATGTGCTGACAACAAAATCACACAAAAATCATCAATGTAAATCAAATTTATTAACCAACGGAGGCCTGGATTTGGAGCCACACACAAAATTAAAGTGAAATGTTCCCTTTATTTTTTTTGAGCAGTATATATAGTCTGGAACCTATCTAGATATTACTATCCACCTAAACTAACAGGCTAAGCAAGGAGTATCGAGAATTGATCAGAGAAGCAGCCAAGTTGCCCATGGTAACTCTGGAGGAGCTGTAGAGATGCAAAAGTCAGATGGGAGAATCTTTTGACAGGACATTAATAGTTACAACCTCCATCAGTCCTTGACAACTTTTCTGATGAAGCCCACAAGTCATCTCGTCTGTCACAATATATGTAGCGGTCACAGAGATACAGAGGTCAGAATCGGCCAGCTTTTCAGCTGCTACAGACAACCCAAAAGATTTGTAGCTGTATTTTCAGCAAAAGTTGGTCCTACAAAGTTTGAGAATTCTGGTTTGCAGATATGTACTAAATACTTTGCAGATTTTTTTTTTTTTTTTTTTTTTTTTTAATTGAGCACAATGTATATTTTTTTCTCCCAATTGTTTGTCACATGAAATCTCAGAGAAATACATAAAAAAAAAAAAATAAAATAAAAAAATTAAAGTGTATGGTTGTAATGTGACAGTGGTGTTGGTGCATTAGTAAAATATCAATCTGAAAACATCTTGACTGATACAACTTGAACTGTCAGCTCTTAAACACACAATATCTTCTTTGCTACTTGGAAACCAGAGTGGTTCACCCTGGGCTTTCTAGACGTCTGCATGGTTGGAGAATGGGTGTAGGTCCCAGAGAGACATCCGTCCATCAGACAGATTAACATGACATCTGTCACCCAGTGGGATCAGAGAGCCTCATGCTTTATTTATTCACTCTAAAGGACTTAACCATGTGCGTACTCGTGGGTGTGTGCACGTGAGCGTCTAGCCACCTAGCACTCACACAAGCACACGCAAACACTGCACCACAACAGCTTTCTTCCCTCGGCCCGAGGCACTTATGATCAAATTGAATTAAACGCAACAATAACTTCAATAAGACTCAAAACAACGAGACTCAGCAGAGCTGCCTTCAGAGCACCATCAAGCTTACATTCTGTGCTGCGAAGATAATCTTTAAACGAGCTTATGAAACATCTGGTCTGTGAAATCTCATGAAGGAAAAATAACCCACAAAGAGGGGCATGAACAAGCAGGAATCTTGCAGTTTATTATTATTTTTTTATTATTATTTGGTGTGATTCCAGGTTGTTGCGCTTACTAACCGTGTTTCTGTGTTTCAGGAAACCGTTTCTGGGTGTTCAAGGACCGGCATCTTCAGCCTTCCTACCCTCAGGACATTTCTCTGTTCGGTAGCGGCATGCCCACACAGAGTATCGAGACGGCCGTCTGGTGGGAAGATGTCGCTAAGACCTACTTCTTCAAAGGAGACAGGTTTGTTTGCATCATTAGTTCCAGTGCCAGTTTTTCACTTCACTTCACTTCGTCTTTGTCCCCCACAAGGGAAAATTTGGAGCACAGCGGCAGTCAAAGACAGTCGAGGCATAATCCCCACGTCAACAAGTAATAAAATGTTCCAGAAGTTTTAATTGTGCTCGGGACAAAAAGCATTTGTACTGATTGCGCCTTATGGTTTGTCTGTGTTTGACTTGAGGGAAGGGAAACACTCCTCTAAATGTGGGTGGTCTCTACTGGCTAGGATGGTTTTGGCCTTTTTAACAACTTGTATGTTCCAGTCATCCGATAGGGGCGCTGTTGAAAATCAATTGCAGCTGCTTTAGCCAATATAATATTATATCAAAATAAACTAATTAAAACATGTTAAAAAAAATATTTTATTTCATTTTAGTATTTCAACTTATGAATTACAAAAGGAGACTTATACTGACTTACTTTGAAGACAAGACGAGCAAATAAAGCCCAAGCTGTGTTTTAAAGAATCTCTATGTGAAAAGTTTTATTCCTGATTTCACCTGAGTGCATTTTTTTTTGTAGCCACAGAAGAGATACTCAAGTTTAACTTTAACAACTTGAAGTTTTTTTTTTTTGTTTTTTGTTTTTTTTATGGGGCCAGGTGTTAGCTTAGCTCAAAGGAACTTCAGAATTATTTTTGTTGTCTCTCCAGAATCCCTAAAGCAGAAGATCCGTTGTTTATTTACGTGCGTCAGAGCCGTTGTACAGTATGAGAATATGCCCGTCTGACTCACATGTTCAGCTGCTGAGATAAATCATATCCTGAAAGGTCACAGGACGCTGTGGATGGAGCTGACAAAACACTTTGTCATCTCCTTCCACAGATTCTTCCATTTAATAAAAGAGGGACGTTGTGCGGATAATTTTAAAGTTGATTTTATCACTCAGCGGGGATGTGTGACGGGGGGCTGATGGTGCTCTAATTCAAATGGCTTTTTTTATCTATAGTTTTACGGGTTTGCACAGCAGCAGCGTGTGAGCACTCACAAAAACTTCTGAGGCTAATCTGCATTGCAGATAGACACGCCGTGGATGACTGATTGATTGGAGTCAGCTAATGGTCTTTTTTTCTGAAAAGTACCATCATATCAGTTGGAGTAATTCTGTCTAACTACAGATAAATTTAACTTTTTTTTTTGTTTGTTCTGGGATAAAATAATGACTCCACCCGTTTAAATATTTATATAAGGAACACTTATTACCAGGTTGCTTAAATCCTGTATACTTACACATTTAAAATTTTGCATAGGAAGTAACATCTCATTAATAACTAGAGTAAGAACAAATGTTCATGTTTAGTTTGCAAACTTAGACCTTAAATTAGCTCTCATCTCTTCACTAAGCAAGAGTTTAACACGAGTCCATTAGAAATATAAAAGGAAGCTTTAATAAAACATGCCAAAGCACTCAGATCGAACCGTTAAAAACACATCTGATGAAATTGTAGCATTCAGTTTATTGCCTTTGCAAACTAAAACACAGGGGGATATGGTTGATAAAAGTAAGTTGTGTTGGAAAATCTAATAAGTTAGTAGGCATAGAGCTGGAGAGATGCTCGAATCTATTTTTATTTGTTTAGCTCTTCACATCATCACTAGCTGCTGTCGGCAACCCTAAACCATCCCTGAAAACAGCAACATGAACAACTACAACATATGAAAATGCAAGCAAAAGGCTATGACTCTGCAGATAAATGCCTTACATATTTTTATCTGGCTACAAAAAAACAATTCAGCAAATTTACCTTGTTCTATTTGGGGGATATTCTGTTTCGTGTGCATCTTAGGAGCAGAGAAAGTGCAGTACCTATACACTTCATGCTTTTGTTCTAATTATATATGTTTTAAATAGTAGCGGAGAAAACTGTTCTGTCTTTGTGAGAACAGAGTCTTTGTCCATATTGGATCAATTATGAAGTAGCAGACTGTTGGTATTTATCACTTCCTTTCTTTTTGTTTTTTAGATACTGGAGGTATAACGAGGACATGAGGACGATGGACCCAGGTTACCCAAAACCCATCACCATCTGGAAGGGCATCCCTGACTCTCCACAGGGCGCTTTTGTGGACAAGGCAAATGGTATGTGGGCTGCAAAAATTATAGGAATCTCTAAAGATCCCCATAAAATAAATATTGGAGTGGGATCAATATTAATCTTTCCATCACAGAGGGTGAAGAGGTTTTTAAGGGATGTTAAATAACTTCCAGAGCTCACTGGAAGTTGGAGAACTGCATCAAGCAAGGTTATCTTGAAAAGCTTCCGTAAAAAACATTAGACCCAATCCACATCCAAACTGGTTGTTAGGGGGAGAAAACGGGGGAAAAAATGTATTTTCTATCTTCATGTCACATATATAAATAAGATTGTGATGTTTGCTAATCTCGAATACCTTTTTGAAAATGCCAGGAAATTTTGTTTTAAAATCTGGTGGTTTTACATCACTGACTCCTAAAAAGGCAGAAAGTCTACACAGCAATGGTTGACCGGATATGAAAGCCACCTTCTTCCATGGCCATCACAGTTCCCAGACATTTATCCTGCAGAGTTTTCTTATCTGCAGGCTCTGACCTGATGTGAGAGTTTTGTTCTTATGAGACAAAATACTGTCCTATATGCAAAAGAGGGTTGTATTGACAAAGTATAATCAGTAGTAGTACAGGGTCAATGGTGACTTTGTTGATGTTATTGTTTTCTTGTGTAGGATTTTTTTTCACACATGAATAAGAAAACTCAAATTAAAGCTTAAACCTTTTTAAAATGATCATCAATAGATTATAACAGTCATTTCATACTTGCACATTTGATGTGTAAATAAATGTGGACATGAAGTAGTCCCTGGATTTTAATAACATTTTATCTTTACCTTTCTTCTCTCTGGAAGCAATAATAGTTGGAGCTCCAAACTAAAGATAGACAATCAAAAATACCAGAGGAAATATTGAAAAAGTTGGACAGCTATATTAAGTATTAAGTAAGGATATAAATAGTTCTTAACACGCCATTTCTGATTAAATTTAATTCGTTATCTTTGTGTGAATTGATACTCCTTTTACATGTTTTGATCTTTTAAGAGATTTAGTTAATTGGAGCTTAAATATATGTTAGCATATTGATATTAGCTAATACATATTTATTAGCATTGTACTGAAAAATGTTTTCAATCTCACTGTATTGTCGTCTACTCTAAAAACAACTTTGCCATATAATAATATAGCCTTCATTGTATTCACTTTAAATTCAATCTGTGATGAAAGAACTAAACTTTAGACCTTGTATTTAATTTAGTTGTTTTTTGAAAAGTTTAATTTGTTTCTGCCTTTTTCAACTTATTTGATGACATTTGGATTGTTAATTTTATGTGATAATTTTATGCTTGTAAATTTGCGGTTCACTTTTCGATGATGGATTTTTATAGTAATAGTTTAATAGATATGTTTTCCATCTTCAGAAGGATTTTATGCCTAAAATCTCAGCATGAAAGTATATTATCAGATAAAAGTCAATCAGTAAGCCAGATAAAGTTTTGTAGTTCAACATAATGACATCCCACTTGCAGTGCATCACTTGACAGCAAAATAACTGAACCGGGCACCATTAAGTCTACCATAACAAGACTAATATTTAATAATCTTAACAAACTCAATTTTTCCCCCTTTATTTTCATATCTCCATTGCAGGTTTTACCTACTTCTACAAGGGAAAAGAGTACTGGAAGTTCAACAACCAGCTGCTTCGCGTGGAGCCCGGCTACCCCAGGTCTATTCTGAGGGACTTCATGGGCTGCGACGGCCTCCCCGCTGACCCCGACTGGGGCTGGAATCCCCCGGCGGCAGACGAAAGGCACTGTGACAACAATGACGTGGACGTTGTCATCAAACTGGACAGTGTTGGGGGTACGGAGAAGGCTGTGGCCATTGCCATTCCTTGCGTCCTGGCGCTGTGCATGATGGTCCTCCTCTACACCGTTTTCCAGTTCAGGAGGAAGAGCACTCAGCGGCACATACTGTACTGCAAGCGCTCCATGCAGGAGTGGGTCTAAGGGGACTGTTACAGTATAGAGAGCTCTGAGAAAGTCGTTACTTAAAGCCCTATAACTTGAAGGACTGTAAAGAAGTACAGTAGACGAGGTTTGCTGTTTGGGCAGATCTCAGGACAGCTGGAACATGTGAACTGTGCGCTACAAGGAAAGGAAACTATCAGCTGACCTCAGTAGATGACAGTGGCAGAGCTTCATCTTCTTTGTCCTACTAATGTGTATGTATCTGCTTTGATTTTTCTTTGGATCTCGAAATGAACTCAGTTAAGTGAGACAGAAATAATCTACCGTAAGCGGGATCTTTGTCTATCCCCGTCTCTGCACGCCGCTGAAAAAGCCCCCTAGCACTGACTTCAGAGGACAAATTAGATCTAGGCTTCTACTTTACTTAATTCGATCACCCTGGGTTGTGCTTTTTTTAGTCTAGGACCCCTGTAAAACATAATTCACCGTGAGGAGATACGAATATCATACATAAACCAAATATGACGTTTTTCTTCCAAAGAGGATTACAGCTTGATGTTGTTTTCGATCGGATATTCTTCCTCCATGGATCTAACGTTTTGGATCACACTCTGATTTTCTTTCACCGCTACTGTTCACACCTACTCATCTTCTCTGTAAGGACAGAAAAGAAGGAGCAAAAGAAACTCATGACTGTTGTGGCAGTCTGTCTCCACAACAGGGGCCAAAATAATAAAAAAAAAACACTCTGCAATACTAATGAGACTGCCTTAATCACAGATTGCTTCAATCCTTTCTCCTTCTGTTCCACTGGTGTGGAGAATGGATACTGAGTGACACAGCGGGAAGACAGAAAATGCGTGTGAAGTCATTACTACTGCCCAAAATGCAACGCTAAACCAGTAGTTGAGGACATTTCGGTCCAAAGAGGAGATCTCGAAAATGTCAGCTGCCAAAGATCAGCTTTCATTTGCGGCCTCACAAGAGAGAAAGAGAGAGAGAGAAGATTTTGTTGTGAATTTGTCTGTGTGTACGTGTGAAAGAATGAATAATCACCCTTGTTATGTAAGTACTGAGCTCTGCTATAATTTATAATTATCTATGTTGATTCACGTACTTCAAACCAGTTTAGCAACCTTTTAAGTGTTTGTGTCAGAAGAAGGCATGGGCCGATTCCAAAGTGTACCGAGGTTTTAAACTCCTAAAGCTTTCCATCAAACCAGTTCTACTTTTAAAAGTCCTTTTAATGAGACACCTGAGAATATGCCCGAGTGACCAGACTCACTTTTGAACTTAGGCTACTACACTGTTTTCTCACTTAAAAAATATATTAATTTGGCTACTCTGGAATATTTCTAGTTGCAAAACAAAACAAAGATTTGCGCCCATGGGGTGGAAACTAAAATTGTGCCAGTCTTCACTCTTACCGGTTTGATGCTATTCTGAAAATCCGAATGGCAAACTTGGAGCATTGGCCTTGATGGCAACACAAATTAATGACATCATGGGAGGTCTGCAGAACAAATAAGCACTGCACATGTTCTCTGCTGTGCTCTTGCCCTTGCACCTGCTCACCGTCTCACTTAGCGCAGTCAAAAGTAGATTAGAAATCTCTGTGCATCTGCGGAAGTCAGTTTCCGTCGTTTCTCCGGAAAGTCAGTGCGTAAATTTGGTTTGTTCGTATCGTTACACTTCCAGTGTTATTCTATAAAGGGCAGAATGGAAAAAAAGGTATAATCTTTTGCACGAAAGTATGTCTAAGAAAACCTTTGATTAAATTTAGGAGATGTTTATTTTATTTTATTTTTTTAAATTCAATGTATTAAAATAAAAACAATGTGATAAAAGCAGCTCCGGAAAACATTTAAGAGACCAGTGTAAAGTTTTAAATGAGCATCTTTATGAAAGGCAGCCATTTCATCTCATTTGACATTTTTTTATGCAAACACATATATTCAAAATAGTTGATTTTATTTTGTCATTGAACAATTTTAATCATAAAATTAAGCAATGTAAATTTTGGAAAGATCTCGTTTTTCTCTAGAGTTGTTTATAGATGTAAAGATATAGACATAAATACACAAGACAATGCCATAAATGTAATAGAGCTTTATATTATTGTCACAAGAAACAAGTTTGCTTTTTGTTCAAAATAAAATAAATTGGATCAGATTTTCCATATTTGTCTTAAGTATATGTGTCACTATGGTGAAAACGTGGTGTTTTACAGAGTGCAGGACAGGCAGAGTCTCATCCCGGCCCATGCCCAACAGAGGGAATAGCGAGGAAAACGGAACAAGAGAAGGGAAAAAAAATCTGCTTCTTTTACTACCAGAAGCACTTAAACTTTGTTAGCTATCTATCTTCTTATAAAACTTTGAAACATTTGTTTTTTTTAATTTATTTTGTTTTAGCTGAATTCAACTGTTTTTGAGGAGAAAGCCTTTTTAAGCTTTACCAGGACATAATTTGTTGTTTTAATCTTACAGTTTGCTGAATTTTTGTGTTAGGGGAAAAATGTTAAACCAATATTGCCTGTGTCTTCTGTTTTCTACACTAGTAACCTCAATTAGACGCTATACAAACGAATACATATGGTCGGTTTGATTAACAAATTAACACATTACTAATGAATGTTTAGAACTATTTAAATATTGTTGGATTCCAATTGCGTATTGGAAAGTCAAAACGAGTGAAGTTAAATCTGACGAACGCAATTCTAAATATATACTATGAAACCATGACATTTCATATATTCTGTACACACGTATATACAACTCAACTGTATATGTAAATCTTATATTGTTTCAGCTAACTTAATCAGCCAATGTAATGAAAGAGAAACTCTCTGTTGTAGAATGGAGTTAAAATGATCAGGAATGAGAGTTTTTAAACCTTTTTTTTTTTTACGTATTATATGTACAGATGCAAATGATAACACTAATGATTGCTAGTTTAATGTCTTATTTTGGAATTGTCTTTGGAATGCCACAAATGCAAAAGTATTGTGGAGGTTGCAAAGAGCCTCTTGGCAAAGCAAAAATAGAAGTGCTAGAAATTTGCTCCCTCGGTTTAAAAAAACTGGATTCGCAAACATTTGTGTTCGTTCGTGTGTTTGAAGCAGGAATGGACTAAAAAAAATGTGTTATGATGTCTTGTGCAGTATAAAGAGAACACTGCAGTGATGTAGTGGTGTACAGTGTCCTGATGCAGCAGAACACTTGACTCCAAGACACCTGCACCATTCAAAGTGGATGTAACAGGAATTAACGTTCCACAAAATCTCTTTTACAACATGCACAGCAATTACTACAGTAAGGATATTGATTGCAAACCCCTGGAGAGAATTTCTTAAACCGAGGGCACCATTTGTTTGCTTTATTGTTTTTGCTTGAAGCCCTGAGGTTCTCCATTTATTACAGTTATGTTGTGTTTTTGGTAGATGATTTGTGATTTCTTGAATATTTGTGTTCATTGATTTTTGTTCTATTAAATCAGTGAAAGATGTTATCTTTCACCGATGTTAAGGCGACGACGCATCGAAGCAGATCAGAAGCTGAAGACGTTCTCCTATATCAGTTATCTAGAGGAGCTCTGGGTGAACTGTGGCTGATGACTCTGACATTTACTGTAGCTTTATCATTTGTAATAGATAAAAATTTACATACAGGAAAAGCTAATGCATGCAGATTTGAATTGAGACAACATTTGTCAACCTTGAACTGCTTTTCTACCCGTCTTTAGCTGAGGGGTTAAATGACAGGACTGTATTAGTAGGTTTCTGCTGGGTGTAAAAGTTCTCTTTGTTATTCCAGCTTTCATCATTAAATCTATAAACAATACGTGAAACCAGTAGAAACTGTTTTTAGATCTACAGTTTAGATCTACCCACATTGACCAGTGTAACTTGGAGAAGGGGCAAAGCCTTTACTAGGTGTTGTGCTTGATGTCGTGTGGCTTTGTTTACTAATGGCGAGGGCTCATGAGAGTGTGAGTTACACATGACCAAGAAGGAGACTTTGTACTGTATTTCTTTGCAATTATCCTTCCTCAAGTCTTGCATTGCATTAAGGGCAAGAAGTCAATAGTTGTCAATAGAATTCAGTTTGAAACATTTTATTTCAGTTCGACAGACTCTAGGTGATTGTCCATGAAGTTATACCATAGTCTACAATTCGTTTTATTTCCTTGTAGCTCTTACTCACTTAGAGGTTAGACACAGTTTTATTGCTTTATTTTGAAGTCTGACTAATTCCTGTCTTGATGTATCAATCGTGGCTGACTCTTTAGTGCTCTTTCTTTTTTTTTTCCAAGTCTGTCTTGACACTTGCTGCTAAGCATTAGGGCTAATTTGGAGTGACATTAAAGGAAGCAGAGGGGACTGATCGGACAGCAGTCAGTACACCAGAGGGGGTAAAGAAGAAAAGACAAGGAGCAATCTCTGCACTCTAGATGCTTTATGCAGATATGTGAAGTTTATTCTCACAGACAAACTGTATAAGATGTTGACATTATTGCATTATATGTATATAGTGTACAAGCCAGGCTATTTGCTGTCTGTTTTGGACATTTTCTTTTTTTTTTTTTTGATCAACTCCATGGATAAAGAAGATGATTTGTGTTGTAAATAAAAGAGGTGCATAATAAATCTGACTGGATGTGAGGCTCTCACACAAACACTCAGGTTCAACACTTTTTTTTTTTTAAATCCGGGCTGAACAGCAAGTTGGTCCAAACCCTCTCCACAGAGTGGAGTAAATTAAAATGTTCAAAACAAAGCATTACATTTATGAAGCAGAGAAACAACTCTGAGTTTTATGCACACATAGTGAATTGAAAAGAAAACATGCTATAAGGTTAAAAAAATGTGTCATTTTACTACTACTACCTAGGTCCACCCAAATTTAAAGACAACTTTAAAATTTAGGTTCAACTGGATATTTCATTCTCAAACTGGATCTAAACAGTGTGTGTTTACTTTAGATTTGATCAAATATCAAATATTTGGATCTTATATTTTCACTTCTCTTTGTGTTTAGATTTTTTCCCTATATTAATCTTATAAACTAGTCTTATTCAACTTTTATTGGTTACTTTTGCTGTTTTTATTGTCTGTATCATTCAATCTGTTTGAAAACACTCTACGAATGAAGCTCGACTGATCGAATGTTGAACTATCCTTTAATACATAGTTTATTTGCACAAACTGAGATGAAGAAAAAGGAAAAACAAAATAACAGCCATCCCCATAAAATTAAATCTCCACAATAATTGTTCAACAAGAAGAGAGAGAGACAGCACAGAAAGAATAATCGTGAACTGATTGTGAACCTTGATGCAATAGAGGCACAAAACTTTATAAGCAACTAAAAACAATCAGGCTTTAGGGAAATCATTCACACATAAAAGATTTGATCTTTGTCACAGTCTGCTGATGACATCGAGGGACACTTCTCTTTATTGCAGATTTCTTTGTAGCCTTCTGCCTGGGTCAGCCCGCTTGCTTTTTTAGGTAAAAACAGCAACAACAAAAATAAATGAAATCAGTTTTGTTTTTATATTGCAGGAAATATTTACTAAGTAAAAATGAGTAAATAATTTACCATCAATTAGATCATAGAGGAGGCAATAGTCATTGGGATCGGTTTCATTCTTTGATTTTGTGGTAGAAATAGCCTGTGGACGGACACCGTATATATGTTTTAAAACAAACATGCTGCAATTTTTTTTATTTTATTTTAATTTGCAATGCAGTATCGCAAACTAACTTTAATTTTGCAGAAGGACTTTGCCGCAAGTGGGCCAAAGATGATGTGAATTTCTGTAATTTTGCCTGACTTAGGGGAAGTGTGCACTACTTCAAGCTCTTCTGGGGACTCGCTCATTATCTAAGGATCAAAACCAAGAACAAATATACCACAGTTTAATATCAACAAATAAATGGGCTTTAATATATATATATATATATATATATATATATATATATATATATATATATATATATATATATATATATATACTGCAAAAATTGCATTGCTCAGGTTTTGCTCAGTATTTCATCACCTTATACATGCACTTCTCCGGACCGTCTCGACACTTCTTTGTGCTCCAAGCCTTCAGCTGGTTCACCAGATCACTCACAGGTTCAGAGCAGGGCAGCCTAAAAGTCCTGCAAGAAAGATTCCTCTCATTTCTTAGAACAGACAGACAGACAGACAATGAAAGTAACAAGCAATACAAAAGAAAGATACATCTGAACAATTGTGAATATTTTCATTTCCTACCATATTGCTATGCATTTTGATGGATCTACAGCTGATGAGGCGGGTAAAACAAACTGTAGGAATAAAGCAAAGACCAACAAAGATCTGAGACTCATGGTGGCAGCAGCTAGAGAGCTGTGTTGTGAAAAGAAATTCCCCGTGTGAGGAGTCATTTATATCTTCTGTGATGACATAATGTGACGTTAGTGAGACAGACACAAAGCAGAACAAGCCAAGCAATAAAGCAAATGTCCTTGTGATGGATGGTGACTTTTTGCTGACTTTGTTTTTCATCTTCTGGAAAACTGATAATTTACACAGATGCTCAATTTTCAATACATTTTAAATCACTCCTAAGAAATGTACATGTATACAACCAGGAAGAGCACATAAAATCTGACCTGTTTTGCACATTAAAATATATCTTGATAGTTTCCTTGTATAGGTAGAAGTTTGTCAAAAAAACAAAATCATTTGTTTGACTGAAGGAAATCTAAAAGTCATCTAAAAATGAAATAAAAGAAACATATATTTGCACTATAGCTCAGAAATAAATGTGGCTCCTTAATAGTTTTAAATTATCTTACAACTGAACTGTGTGTCAATTTATTTATTATTTTATTTCTACAAAAAGGTCAAAGAAATATAATGTAATTAAATGCATTAAACAACATGTTAAGTAACAATACAATTATAACATAATTTTATTGTCTGTTTAACAGTTTAGACCAAATATTAACACCTCTATATAAAGGGATGCTAATTTAAAATTTATTTTATGCTAATATTTTTCTCACTTTGACATTAGTCCAAGCTTTCACGTTTGGGTCAGTTGGGATAGCGCAGATTATTTTAAGACAGAAGTCACAATGGCTGCCCTTCTCCCGGAACTTTCGTTTCACTAAAATATCTTAATTAGCCTTGAAAGATGACAAACATGCTGCCTGGGTCATGCTCACCATCATCCAAATTGCATTTCCATGCCTCCACATGACAATCCAAGCGCCTTTCAGGTACTGCCTTTGAGTGCAATGTTCCATATAAACCCCAAAGGAAGAAATAATTAGTCAGTCGTGCCTTTGGAAACCAGAAGAAAGTCCCTCATCATGGCTGTGAAGACTGTTTTTGCGGCATTCCTTCTCCTTTTAGGAATGTGCATCATCATCACAAGTGGAAGACCAGCTCCATCTTCAAACGCCTTCTGCAGGATTATCTGGTAAGGGAGTGTTTGTCTGTGTGTGTATTGTTTAGCGAAGTGTTGTGCATGGAGCCAGTCTTCTAACTGTGATCTGATCCAGGTTATTTGGAGTTCCGTGTGATCAGGTCAACATGGCCATTGTGACTGGCATAAAAGACGACAAAAAGTCATACAAGGTATAAAAAAAACATACAGTACTGTTTTCAGAGTTGCACAGATTCATAGAGGCTAAAAACATTTCTGTCTTCTACCTCAGCTTGGCCCGGTAACACCAGATCAGATTCTAGCCAATCACACTGCCAAAGATGGTGAAATTGCAAACCTTAATTTCACAATGGACTCTACAACCTTGAGTATGGGTTGCCATGTACAGGTGAGGCAAATGTCTCTTGAGTTCAAGTCATTTTTAATTTGGTTATATACTTTTTTAATGTTAAAGCAATAGCAAAAAAAAAATGTCTAAGCTAAGTGTTTTTTCCTTCATGTAAACTATTCTGGATTCTTATCTGTCCAGGGTTCCTCAGTGTCTCCATTTTGGTTCAGCCCTTTTGATAATGGAACAAATTACTGCAACCTCTACAAAGTTATAAAAGGTCGGTTTGTGCACTTGGCTAAATAATAATCAGCAAGACAAATTTTCAGTTAATCATTCCAGTCATGACATTTTTCAGCATTTGCCCACTTGTCATTTTTTTTTTACTTGTTTTGTCTTTTCTTGTTCAGGAAGTGGACTCAACAAAACCCCAGGCTTTGTTGAATTCACCAATGAGTGGCTCTGTCTTGGCTTCGGCGCTTCTGTCTGCAAATGAGAAGGAAAACAAAAAAATGTGTGATTAAAAACAACTGAGCAAAAAGAAGAAAACATGTTTATTCTTTAGCAAAAGCTTTGTTTTGCTGGAGGATTGTCTTGTCCTGCGCATGACTAAATGCACATTTGTTGGAGCGACCATGAAAAAGCTCTCATTGTTAAAACTCAGATCTCTCCATATGAACTAAGATTACTGATTAAAAAGTGTGAATAAATATTTGCTTGATGAAAATACTGTTGTCTTTGTCTGGAAAGATCTATAACATTATTTTCTCGTATTCTTTTTATTTTCCAAAGGATGACAACAAAATGCTGCACTCCAGTCATGCTCACCACAAGACTGTTGTGTTCTCAAACAATTATGCATGTGGATTTGAGATTGTTTTCCGTTACTAAAGAAAATTGTTACACTTGCAGCACCAACAGCCTGCTGACTGTCCTACAGCCTGGAGGATAATTGCATGGTTATTATTGTATGCGTTACAATGGCTTAGACCATATAAATATATTTCAGGAGTTGGGCAGGAAAGTCAATAGATGAATTGTTCCAAAGAATTCAGAAAAATTATTCTTAGCTCGAGAACAAGTTCTTTCTTGACATGATAAATCCAGCAGAAATTTGTTTTTTTGTTTGTTTGTTTTTTCAATGTTGTTGTTTTTTAAATTGTTTAAAGCCCAGGCAAACAATCAGAGATGTTCTAAAACATGACCAAGACAGACATATTATTCTGCATTTGTTGTTGATCATGTAAAAATGTAAATTGAAGCAATAACGTTCAATGTGATGGCGAACTTGTGGTTGTCTCATGATTCAGGACGTGACTATCTTGTCTGCATTAACAGCTTGAAGCAACAACACGGCGTGAGAATGATGCTATTAGTTTAACACAGTGGTGTCTTTGTGGATTTCTACAGCCTGAAGATAAAATCTGAAGGGAAATGACACCAAATGAGAGAGGTGGTTTCAGAGATTAAACTGAAACTATAAAACAAACAGCATAGATTCGGCAGCACAGATTTATTAAGTTACATGTTTAAAACAGAACTAATAGGTATAGGTCTGAATAAAGTGAACATTGCTATTTTATTCTATGAACTACTGACAGCAAGTCTCTGAAATTATAAACAAAAATGTTGATTTTATTTGCAGAAAATGAGAAATTGTCAAATGGGATTCAGTGCAGTGGTCCCCCCCTTCCCCCCACCAGAGCTGTATATGACTGTAAAATACATGTTCTAGTGGCATAAAAATAGTTAAAAAGTTCAGAAAATGAAGGCATAAAAACATGCTGATCAAACTCCAGCTTTTTTGGTCTATTTATGATAAAGAATCATCATGTCCAGTCCAGTGGAAGCACACAGTGTCCTTTTAATGGGGTCCGACTTCAGCTAAATTATATGGTGAGCTTAGAGAAGGAAGTCCACCAGTAACATTTCCTAACATTTATGCACCATCTTGTCAGGTTGCATCATGAGATTTTTATACTGTAGAATCCTCAACTCTTTCCAAGTATCAGGTGCCAAAGACGACTAGAGGAATGTATATGTGGAACATTTACATCCTTACCAATTGAGAATGAAGTCTTTCCTTCTTTAGCGTTCAGGTTCCAAATCAATCATGGCTTTGATCCATCAGGCATCATCTGCCTCCTGAATGGCTTTGATCTCTTTTGTAGTAATATAAGTACAAGGGAAAAGCACCATGTCTGCAACATTGAAATGGTGACACAATAAGGCATGCAAACAAACCCACACAATCCAAAATGAAAACTGTTTATGTTTTACTGTAAACATGACCACTCCTACTAAAATGTACAGCTCTGGAAAAAAAAAAATCAAAAGAGCACTGAACTGAACTCCACTGAAAACCTCATAGTTATTCTACCAAATACTGATTTCTGAACTCTTCCTGAGTGAAAACATTAGTGTTGTTGTTTCTAAAATAACCTGAACTTGTTTTCTTTGCATTATTTGAGGTCTGAAAGCTTTGCATCTTTTTTCATTATTTTGACCATTTCTCATTTTTTGCAAATAAATACAACATTTTTTGTTACCTTGCAGTAGGAAGGGTCAAATTCTGGCCTGGAATCTTTCTGCATGAAGTTTGCATATTCACTGTGTATGCATGGAGTCACTGCTAGTATTGTGGTTTCCTCCCACAGCCTAAAACATGTCTGTTAGGTCAATTGGTTATTCTAAATTGGCCCAAGGAATGAGTTTGTGGATGCCTACCCCATGCCTCTCTGTCAGCGGTCTGTTGAGTTGACAAATATTTTACTCAAGTAAGAGTATCCTTCTTCAAAATAATATTACTCAGGTAAGTTTTATACTAAAACTACTTTGAGAAATACGTTTTTTTTTAAACCACCTGAGTAAATCCATCCATCCATCCATCCATCCATTTTCTTTACACCCGTGTCCCTTAGTGGGGTCGGGAGGAGTGATGGTGCTTATCTCCAGCTAACGTTCCGGGCAAGAGGCGGGGTACACCCTGGACAGGTCGCCAGTCTGTCGCAGACCTGAGTAAATGTAATTAATTAATACCCTGATCTCGTCTCTGTTTTGTCCTGTGAAGGACTGAACAGGACTGAGGGCTGTCTAAGTCATACAGCTCTCTCTCTCTCTCTCTCTCTCTCTCTCTCAGTGACTGCTGGAGAAACGGGTCATTAAATCGGTATAGATACTAGAAAAAATAATTATTTGAGAATCATTTTTAACAACACAGTAAAAATGCCAGTGTTGAATCAACACCCAAAAGTGTCTATATGTTTCCAAGTCAGCTGGTGTTAAATTCAACAATACAGAGTGTCACATTAACATTTACAACGGTGCTGGTGTTAAAATATACTAAAAGTAACACCAGTGTAGTGTTGATCACAAAACCTAATGTGGTGTTAAAAAAGTAAATAATTGACCCACAAAGTGTCAACATCAATCAAATCCAGTGGAAAATATTCAAAACAACACACAGAAATGGAAATTTTAACTTTTCTTAAACCCATTTCAGTATTATAGACCAATGTTAATTTAACAAAAAAATGGGTGTCAATATTTTAACACTTTCAAAAGTGTTACTTTAACACCTGCTGACTTGGACACATATATACACTTTTAGGTGTTAATTCAACACTGTGCACTTTTAATGTCCTTTTCTTTTATTTCTGAGCATATTTTCAAGATCTTACCTGATAATATAAATACAACAGTGTGAAGAATGAAAAAGACATCAGTGACAAGCAGGGGCAGATTTTAATTCCAGCTTTTATTATTTATTAAGCATACACATAGAAGTAAATTCCACCACATAAAGGAAAGATCAGTTACATCTCTTTTGGTTCAAAAGGCGATTTGAATTATTTTTCTTTATGTGACTGGTATTCTAAAGCCTTTCTTTAAGCTTTGCATTTGGCCATCCCGTATCCCAGACAGGCCCATTCGTTTGTCATCTCCATGAAGCCTGGAGCTGAGGTGAGTCCGCTCGCTAGAAGTAGAACATTGAGGAAACAAGCAGCTCTGTTATAACAAACACATGTTTTGAAGTAATGCTGTCCAGTATAAGGGTTTCTTCCAGTTTATTTGCTTACCTGACAGCAGCTTGTACAAAATGCAGTAATTAAGCCCATCATCAAGAAGACTGGTGAATCCAAGAGAGATGGACTGAGCCTATACAGAGCAGATTAGGTAGCCAATTAAAAATAATGGTAATTATCAATTGTTTTAAGAGTTTCTGTGCTTGCTGATTTAAGATATACGTATCATTAGATTTCAATTTTCTTCTTAGATTTAAAAGGAAGAAGATAATTTTATAACAAAAAAAATCTACTGAAATCAAACTACAAACGTCAAACATTTCTATAAATCAGCTCCAACACAAATCTTTTTACTCACAGAAACACGGCAGCCTCCAGTTAAGATGGTGGGACTGAATAAGAAGGTGATGTTCTGAGCGGTGATGCCATCAGGGGAAGTGTGGTTTGCTTTGATTTTCAAAGGAGTTGCCAAAGAGAGCTGTAAAAAAAAAAAAAAAAAAAAACAAGCCAGCCCAGAACATCACACCAGACCCTTTCATTTATTTAAGAAGAATGAGAAACTTGTGCTCTGTTACCATATACTCAGGGCTGAAGGCTTGGATCTGCTGCCCAATTATGGTGCTGATTTCTGCACAAGGTGTTGCAAAGAGCCTAGGAAAAAGAGGGTTTTGTTTTTTTTTTTTTTTTGTTTGTTTGTTTTTTTAGCACATACGATGAAATCAAAATTCAGATTTAGTCAGATTTTAGAGGGGGGAATGAGATGTACTCACCATAAAGCTCTGCAGAAAGCATGGTAAGGAACAGGAAAGGGGAAAGGATCCGGAGGAGGAAAGGCGACCAAGCAGCCGAACAGGCCTAAAAGGAGAGCAGAGGCCAGCAGCACCGTCTTCATGGCGTCTTTCTTCAGAAGTGGGAAAGTATTTGTTCGACTTGCTTCCTTGCTCAATAAATCGTGAATGAGGAAGAGGGCTGCAAGCCAATTTATACATCAGGCTTGTCATGAGGCGCAGCAATGGAGCTTGAAATTGATTTGTGTGACTGAAGTCTTGTGGTTATTGTCTGACCAAGTGTTGAATTCTGCTGATTTTCTTCAATTAAACAACAAAGTCAATCTTGATGAAACAAATCAGTTCTTAAAGATATTTTTAATTTTGTCATAAGATGTTTCATTGATTATTTTTCTCTGTTTTGGAAGAAAAAAAATCTACTATGCATATAATATAATCCAGGTGTAGTATAAAAGAAATCTCAGATCTGATTTTGTTACTAAAACTGTATTCCTTTCAGTTCTTCAGTTTCTTCTGTTTTTCTTTGTCACACTTTACAGTTTTAGCCTTATTCTTATTCCTTTCCATATTAGACAAAAAATGCACTTTGTAAATACAAAGAAGCTGTTTAAATTATATTTTCATTTATTAAGAGAAAATATGTATCAAAAACAAATTCTAGAAAAAAAAATACAACGCATACAAAGTCTTAATTCTGTCTCCAACTTGACAAAATAATTACTTTTCTAAGATTTGTTTCCAGTTAGATTTGGTGAGATAACCAGAAACCAGATAAATGAGAAAATAACCTCAAATTGACATGGTGGTGGGTGGTAGTGTGATAACATAGGGATGCTTCGCAGCTTCAGAACCTGGACAGCTTGCCGTAATTGATGAAATCATAAATTCTGTTCTCTTGCAGGAAATTCTAGTAGAAAATGTTTAACTTTCGGCTGGAGTACACTTGGGTCCTGCAGGAGGACGTTTATCCAAATCCCACAAAGTAAATGCACCTCCGAATACCTCAAAAGAAAGTTTTGGATGACCTAGTCAAAGTTTAGACATGAGTGCGCCAAAGATGATTTGGTGTGTTGAGTGACTAAACAAAAGTGCGGTTATAATTTCCAACCATCCAATCCAACATCATCTGATTTCCCTTTGCCTCTATATCTGTGAGCCATTTTAAATCAATAATATTTATGTCTGTATATCACAAATGGATCAGTTCCTTAAATACATAAGAAAAATGTCCAACATACTTTTGATTTCCAGAATACATTACTCTTCTAACTGGGTTAGGAAATTGGACTTATTGTCAGTTAACAAAGAAGTTTATTCTCATGATTGTCTTGATGTCCCATATAAATACTATATAGAATTAAAAGTACAATTGTATGTTCACATTTCATGGTCTTTATTGACAAAACAACCTTTTCAACAAAAACGTATTCAAGTTAAGCAAATTTCTGTAAACAAAAAAAAAGCATCTTTAATAAATGAATTGTAAATTTAATACTATGATTTGATTTTTTTGTGGTTCCATCAAACATTTTGCCCTCACATAGCATGTTCTCTCATAAATAACGTCTCTACATGTGGTCAGCTCACTGAGTCGTCGAAAGCCTTTCATGTGTCATTGAATCTCATGACTTCAAAAGAAAGCTTAATCAAGCAAAACGCGCAAAATGCGACAGCATTTGTTAGATGCCTCCCACTTTCAGAACAACTGATTTATCTCAGTTTCTGAACTGGAAGAATTTAGTTCGTTTAATATAATAAGTCCATATTTTACTGCCTGGTGAATTTTCTGTGCTTGTTTGAAGCAATCTTGTGATGTGCCCAAGGCTGGGAGGAGCCTAAAGATCTGAACGAGGTATTTCTTCAGGCTTTTAGGCTCAGAAGAGGCTGATCACTTCACCAAGCTCCGTTAAGCACCACAGCGATGGGTTTCAGAGTTTTACTTGGAGCATTTTCTCTCGTTCTGCTCCTTCATATTCTGCTTTCTTCTGCTGCAGATCCATCAGCATGCAAAGCAGTGTGGTAAGTATTGTAAAAAAAAAAAAAAAAAAAAAGTGGCATATTCTGCAGAGATTAAATAAGGGTGAATTGGTTTTCCCTTTCCCAAAGGATTTTTAAGGTGCCCTGCACCAAACCTGAGAGCTCCATGGTGGAACAGGTGAAAGCTTTAAGCACTTACAAGTGCTTCGACAGTGAAGAGCAGTGTGCCTATCAGGTGATTACAGCATCCTATTAGGAGATTTAGAAATATTATGATTTGTAACAAAATTTATTTATTTCTCTCACATGATTTTTTTTTCTTCCAGATTGTAAAGAAGATGCCTTCTTATCTTGAGATCAAGCATACTTACCTGAGCAGCCAGAAAACATCAAACCTTAACTTTACATTCAAGCCACCTGCATCTCCCTCCTTCTGCTCAATGAGGGTAGGTTTCTGTTTTTTGATTGTTTTCTTTTTTAAGAAAACATCTGTATTATGTCTTGATTGTGCAATCAATTCATGCACCATGCCATTTTCATTTTATGGTGCCTAGATTTCTCTGTAATAGAGATGCTTATTAACTCTGCACAGGGCCTCGCAACCACTTTGTCTCCCGCAGTGACAAATCCTTACTGCCTCCTCCACAATCTTGTTAATGGTATGCAAATTGTATATATATATATATATATATATATATATATATATATATATATATATATATATATATATATATATATATACACACACACACAAAACAGTGTTTAACAGTCTGTGTCTCCAGTCTCTAACTTTATCTCTACACAACAGGAAGCGGTCTGAGCCAGGTACCAGGCTACATGGAGATCTGCAACAAAGGCTTATGTCCTTCAGTGGAATCAGCAACATGCAACAAATAATTGTAATTTCTAAGATGTCTGTCTTCCTCATTTCACTTTTTCTTTAGGTTTCATGTGTTTAAATATTCTCTAAAGATAATTTCCATAAACTGATCCCCACAAAGCAGTTTTCTTTTCTTACTGATATTAATGGAGTTTCATTAACAATTAATGCTTTGGATTCACCAACATAGCTAACAGGGAGTTCATTTTATTTTTTTTATATAATTTTCTTCTGAAAAATAGTCTGTTTATCTTATTTCTTCATGTGGTTCTATACTTTTTAAAAACTTTTGAGATTTTTGGTTACAATAAAGCAGAAAATATTGAAATATAAACTTTTTAGCACCTCTGAACATTGATAATAATGTTGGATAAAATGCATAAGTCAGAAGTTTTTGGATATGTTTTTGAGTTTATTTTGTCTTTTATTGTTGTATGTCAGAAAAGACATCAGACTGATTAATCTAAAGTTAGGACTGAGTTTCTCCTATCATGTGCACTGTACCATTTGTTTTTACATTACATCCACAAGCATTAATGCATTTTATGGTGATATATGTTGTAAATCAATACAAAGTGCTGTTTTTGTGCATGATTGTGACACGAAAGAAATGATTTCCAAATAAAAATCTGGAAAGAACAGCAAGCATTTGTGTTTACTTTCTCATTGACAAAAGCAATGACACAAATCAGGTCTAAATGACATATAGAGGAACTGTAAATAAAATCATTTGTGAAATTCAGTTTTTTCTACAGCTTTATTAAGGTATTCAAACCTGCCAACTGTAAGCAGAGCATCTTGTGTGAACTAGGACGATTAAAGAAGTTTGCACCCATGGGCCTTGGCTAGAACATGACCATATTAAAGTATAATAACACTGTGTCACTGTCACTTTGACCAGCGGAGG
>NW_015113643.1:233769-234630 GCF_001443285.1 Poecilia latipinna | reverse complement strand
GTTATATTCGCCTGATACTAAAATTACTTTGATGATGTGAAACATACATTTTATTCACATTTTGTTAATGCCCCTGTCGTAATTATTTCTGCAAGTTCATATGAGAAGAATGGCATTTAAAGTCAGCAGATTAGTGTGGTTTCCCCTTTATTCTCCCTCCCTCATTTTCAAGCCATTTAGGCTGGGGAGGCTTCTGGCACTTTGAATTAATGAGCCAGTTTGTTGCTAGAAATAACAGCGGGATAATGGATGTTAAGAGCTGTGAAGTGTGATCTATTCCACATCGACCAAAGGGGCAAGCGGGATTGTGCGTGGTTGTCCGTCTTGTGTGTCTCAGCGTTGGCTCTCTAACTAAATCTGCCCAAGGTTCACTTGCCTCTTTCTCTGTGACAGCTGGGTAATAATCCACCCACCACCAACAGCAACCTGAACAAACTAAAACAGGGATGATGAACAAGTGAAGAAAATTTCACAGATAAACAACTAAATCGTTTTTAAGCTTCTTCATCACACCCCACATTTAACAAGTGTTAAGAAAATAAATTTAAAATAATGTAGTTTTAAAACTTAACATTGATTGGATTAGCCTAATTATAGTTTTCAGATTAATAACTTATTCTGCCTGTTACCCTTTATGTTCCCTGTAGTTACAGCAGATAGTTCGCTAAGATATTTTTGAAATGTCCTTTGTCTGTGTGGGAAACAATCAGGAGAAGTTCCGGTTTTCACACTGATCTGTGAAAAGCCTTAAAACAGCAGGAGTCCAGGCCAGTAGAGGAGAGTCTCTGATTCCACTTTGTTTAGACAAAGGGGACAAATGGCCTTTGATCTTGGAAACAAATTGTAGGGAATTTCTAACTT
>NW_015113643.1:200842-230583 GCF_001443285.1 Poecilia latipinna | reverse complement strand
AACTAAAAAATGTCGTGCCGACATGATGGCTTCATTATCAAAATGTTACTGCCAAACTTGTAGAATCAAAAAATCACTTCATAGAATCTGCATCTTTACACAAAGTAGAGTAAAAGACCTCAAAAAGCAACACACTGTGTCCCGATTGACAGAAATTTAAGAACAAAGGTTAGTTGCAGAGCACTTTTCATAATGGCGAGTGTAAAACCTTAAACAGACATTTATCATACAAAAAATACAGACACACAAAAAAATAAAATGATCAAAATGACACTAACTAAGCAAACAGACAAAAAAAAAAACGACTCGCACACTAACTGATTACAATTAAGACAAATTAATCAGTTATAGAAAATGAGGAAGTGTGAAAATGCAATTAAGTACATTGGATTAGCAACACCAGAAACAATGGAGGTATTCTTTGTGTTGGTTCAGTTCTAGTTGCTTGTGTTTTGGATTTGTTTTGTTAAATTAGATGTTAGATTATGTTTGTTTATTTTCCTTTCTTCTTTCATTCTCCTTGTTCATGTTTCACTTCGCCTCAGCGTACCATTCTGCTCCCAGTCCCAGCTGATAATCATTTCCTCATTTGGCTCCACCTGCTCTTTCTCCAGCTGCATCTTTCACCTGTAATTAGTTCCTCTGGGTCTTGTGTCGTCATCCCTGTTCCATTTCCTCCTAGTATATTTAAGCTCCCTGGTTTCATTATTTTTTACGAGCTCCATTTGTTGCACTCTGCTGCTCTTCCTGTCCTTCCTTGGCGCCCGGTGATTGCTGTAGTCCAGTGGTTTCCTGAGTGTTCTCCATATATACATTGTTGTAAATTTATTTTTTATTTTTGTTCATTAAAATCTTTTATCTGCCAGTTCTCTGAACTTGGATCCTCCATTCCATACCAAACATTGTCCACAGTTACTAAAGAGTGTATGAGTGACTCATGTAGGAGGTCATTTAACCTCTCAGAATTTAACATTGTTAGCCTCAGTTAAGTGTCATGATTTTAACAATAAAAAAGACTCAGTGGAAATTGCCAAAGCCACTGCTGACCAAAAGAACACAAAGATCTGTTTCGTATTTCTTAAAAAGTCATAACTTTTGTAAAAACAAAAAAATAAAATAAAATAAAATAATAAAATAAAATAATTAGTATTCAGCGGACTGACAAAACAAAAATAAAAAAAAATATTGGAATGTCCCTGTTCAGAAAACGTATGCCACAGCTGACAGTAAAACATAACGATGGTAGTGTGATTGTCTGAGCTACTGTGCTGCTTCAGGATCTGGACAACATGATGTCACTTAATGGAACCATGATTTCTGATCTCTGACTGAAAATCCTGAGGGAGAATTTCAGCTAAATAGTTTGTGTGCTCAGCTTCATAGATAGAAGAAGAGCATTGCTTTAAACAGGCGGTCCCTGGTCACTTTGCTGAATTAAAACAATTCTGCTCATAAGATTGTGGGCCACACATTCAGCATCCATGATGTAAAAAGACTCATTTCTAGTCATCACACTTGATGGCAGCTGTTCCCACCAAGGAAGCGGCATACAATTTGCAATTTCTCTGACTTTTTTCCTTTTTATTTGCCTGATTTGTTTGAGGGCCTGAACCAGATAAAAAGTGGGAGAAAATACTTATTGCAGCACTCTGAATGGAGATAGCAAGACTTTCCTCTTATTGAACACTGCATTAAATCTGTCTGCAGAGGGCGCCAGATGCCAACTGTGGATTGATTCCCTTCTTTACATGCCGGTGTCCAGGACAACCAGGACACGACTCTGCAGAAAAAGCCATGGAACGTCATTAGTTCCTTTTTTGCTGCATTTTTAACCTGGCATGTGTCCGAAATAAGATTTAGGTGTGGTGCCTCTTCAATGAGGATATTTAATATACTGAATGATTCTGATACATTTTGAGAGAAACTTTGTGTTGTGACCTTGCAAAATGACTTTTCGCCTCAGAGCTTCTGATGTGAGAACAGTTCCATAATAGGCCACTCATTGTGTCATCTTGCAGTGGCATTATGCCAACGTTGTCATAAACGCAGCATGGGCCTCTGTCTCCATCCTGTGATTTTATCCTGTTTTACATTAAGTATTCAAATTCAAGCTGAGTTTTCCACTCCTATTCCTTGTTTTCTGACTTACCAGCTGGCTAAAGAGTTGAAATATTTGGAAACTAAAAATAGCCTCAATCTTGACCAGCATTTTTTAGAGCTATGTATTCTGAAAATCTTCAGCAAAAGATGAGATCTTGCTTTAATCCTTTAACCAGTTTACAAGAAAATTAAAGATAAAAATATGAGTTACATGAAGAACAAGTCTGTTCTTATTTATTCTAACCTTGTAGGTTAAAAAGTTGGTCTTTTTAACACACACACACACACACACACATATATATATATATATAAATCTCAGAAATTGTTTATGAAGGTGCAAAGAGAAAAGGATTTCATTGTAAAATGAAAAAAGTAAATGAAGCTTAACAATAACATGATGTAACAACGTAATCCAAATGGAATCAGAAAGGCCTGACAATAAATCAAAAATGATGATGGGCATGAATATCAAGAGGGTGATTACTGAATGAGGACCCATTGTACAGGGGGTGAAGCTGGAAATCAAGGGAATCTTCTGGTGTGCATTACAAGGACTCTAAAAAACTGCTCCAAATATAGAAAACCAAATGAAACTAATCAAAAATTCAATTTATTTATTTGTTCTCAGCAAATATCACTCACTAATTAACTTGGTTGAATTTGATCATACCATCAGATCAGTTTTATCTAACTTTCTAGCTCATGGAAAGTGTGTAGCCCATGTCTTAAGTCAAAATCAAAACTATGGCTTAGATTGTGACAGGATGTTTACGCTTTCCACAAGCAAAACGATTTTCCAGCTCTAGTCCTGGGAGCATGCATATTTGGTCACAGCAAAGATGCTGCAACGCTGAAGAAAAACGCGTGATCTTTACAAGCAGGGCTTTTATTTAACCAATTCACTGTGTTGTATGTTGAAACTGACATTTCTGCACACATTTTAGGACTCAGGAATGATCAGCAGGCTGACAATCCGCAGCTAAGGCACAGCCATTCGTTAGTGAACTCCAAGAAGCCGGGAGCTTTGTCCAGCGCGCTTCCTGCTCAGAGAGAAAAGATCAAAATTAAAATTGGAGAGCACTTAAAAGTGGATCTAGAAATTCTTCCACTATCAAGTGAAATCGTTTCTTACCTTTGATTACATTGCGGAGGTTACAGTAGTTGGTGCTGTTATCAAACAGGCTGAACCAATTTGCTGACACAGATATTCCCTAGTTGCAGATCAGAAAAGAGGATTATTTCAGTTTGATGCAGGGCTAAGGAAAAAAAAAAACTTGCATAGAATATGTAATGCCTTCAAAAATATGCACAGCCCTGTAAATGTTTCCACATTTAGTCATAGTGCAATCACAAATGTCACTGTATTTTCTTGGGATTTTTGGGTGATAGACCAAGAGAAAGTATTTCATGCTCATGAATTAGAAGAAAAGAAAATTATGTTTAAAAATTAAGGTATTTTCAAATAAAATGTTGATCAGTGATTAATGGATTAGTATAGATTCCCCTTGATTTAATAGTCTGTAAAAAACACCCTTTCTAGCTATCACAGCTGCAAGTTTTGAGAATATGTCTCCAACAGCTGTCCAAATCTAGAAACGGAAAATTTGAGTATCCATGATAAACAGGTCATACTAAGCTAAAAATATTTACACTTCATGTGTCTGTCTTCTTCCACGTCACAGTTATGCCCTACTCTGTATTTATCAAATAAAACTCCATTACAACACACTTAAGATTTCGTGAAAAACAGTTAAATGTGTTTGGAAACACTGGCCAAACATCGTCGCCATAGTTGCATCTCTTACTTGTACATGGCAGCCCAGGATCATGGAGGTCGGTATCATGGTGAAGTTAACTCTCTCAAGTTGACCAAACCCAGATGTGTGATTGGCCTGAATTAGTTTTGGAGTCACTGAAACAAGCTGGAGCACAAATATAGAGAAATTAAGATGATGCTGTGCTTCAGGCAAATATATTGTGAAAAAAGACACTGTCTGCCTTACTTTGTATGAAGCCATGGCTTTAATCTGCGTGACAATGGCGACATTAACTTGATCACATGATATTCCAAGTAGCCTGAAAATGAGTGAAATATATACATATATTATTTTTTCATTATAAATTCATACATTTATTTCATCCAAAACTCTAAAAAAAAAAAAAAAACAGATAGCTGAAGTCTTACCAGACAATCTTGCAGTAGGCACTTGTTGTTGGAATATTGTCTTCTTTCCCGCTTGTGATCATGCACACTCCCAAAAAGAGAGTGCACACGACTACCACTACAAAGGTCCTCGCAGCCATAGCTGTTGTTTGTCTCTCGTTGTTCCAGAAGTATTGAATGGATGTTTCGAATGAAAATGATTTATACAAGCCAGTCATGTGAAGAAGCACCTGGAAAACCATTGGCTTGTCATGTGGAGCTGTGAAAAATGGATTTGTGTGACAAGTTTGCAGGGTCTGCATCGATGGTTGGTCACAAAGAAATCATGATTTGAAAGAAAAAAAAGTATATGGTGTTTTTATTTATTTATGTCATCTGATTTATAAACTAGATTCAAATTGCAGCTTCTTCTACAGCTATTTCAACTTTGAATCGCTGATGATTTCACTATAGAGTGGGACAGTGGGATATGTCTGAAAGTGTCATTAAAAGCCTCAGAATCAAAGTCCCAAATACATTCAACACCTATAGACTAGGCAAATTCATCTGTAAAGCATTGTTCATACTAAAGGTAATTCCAGTTCCTTGACAGGAAAACAGAATGAGCAGGGATCGAATAATAGATTTGGTCACGACTCTGGCAGTGAAAGTTTCAAGGAGCTGTGCTGCTGCCTGATCCATTTTTTACAGTAACCAGTAAAAGCCCCATGACAAAAACTCAACCTGTGCCTGTGTTTATGTCTCCTGTGTTAAATGGACACTTTATTCTGCCCATGTTTTTAAAGTGGGAGTAGGCTGCTTTAGCAAAAATAATTTACTTGGTTTAAATTCAGATTTGATGATCTTTGGTGTTTAGCCTTGTGTTCTATTTAATAACATGATTAAAAAAAAAAGAAAAGCAGCAAACAATTACTTTAGTCTTCTCTGGATTAAGCCAGTGGATTTTCTGACCCATCCATTGGATATTTTGGACACACAGCGTAATTGCTCTGGACTATGGTCAAGTGCTGCCACAGAAATATAATTGTATGTCATCAGCATAAATATTGAATGAGCTGTAGTAGTTCACATTTTGAGCTAAGGGGATCATATATTTCATATAAAAGTGATCCAAGAATGGAGCCTTGAGGAATCTCACATGTGATTCTTGTTTACTATGACTTATAAAGTTACTAAATGCCGTAAAGTAGATCCAGTCAGCCAAATAAGATCTAAATCAGTTTATACACAACAACGGAGTGGAGGAGTAAATTGAAATGTTGGAGGGTGGACAGGTCATTATTAGACTTCATCAGTTAAATAATTAGGTCATTAGCAAGACTCTGGAGAATGTGACTGCATACTGAGGAGGTAATTTGGCCATTTGATTCAGATGTGTAGGACCAGGGACACATCTAGAAGTTGCAGCACAACGGCCCTTGGGAAGTTTGGGTTCCCCCCTTCAGCTCGAGGGTTGCCTTTTAAGAGGAGAAACACAAGGAGATCTTTAGCATAGAAAATTAACCCCGAAGAAATTCACAAGGACAACTAGAGAGCTTTGTTTACCACACGAATTTGAATTTATCCATCAAGGGACCATCCATTTTAATCAACATCAAAAAGTCATGTACATGTGCTAGATTAAGCCACAATGGCTAAGGATAAGTAAAACACTTACGTTTTGAATAACTGGCAGCCAGCCAGCTCTTACTCCAACAAATATTACATGGCAAACAGTCCTTTGCAATATTAGTAAAGTGCACACATTTTGCTATAGGTGACACGTTCACCTTCAAATTAAAGTTGTTGCTTTTATCAAGTAAAAGCAGTATGCTTGTCTTTGCGAGTGGAACCAACACTTTAATGTTGCTTGTTTACTTTCAGATTCTCTGTTGACCAATAAAGGCTGAATGTGGCCTTTAAATGCTCTCCGTCGCATGTAATTTGAAATACTGTGTCCCATCTCTATCTGCAGGGGGCAGCACATCACAAGATATGTTTTATTTGCTCATTTTGCATACAGAATGCTGAGAAACAAAGCTTCGCTGCATTTTTTGCTCCGGCTTTCGAGATAAAGTCATAAAGTAAAGCATAAATGTTTTTAAGGAAGTAAGATAGATAGAAAGATAGAAAGAGATAAATAGAGAGAAAGCTAGAAATAGAGATAGGTCAGGTAATTTTATTTATATAGCACATTTTCAGCAACAAGACAGAGAGAGATTCCAAATGTCTTTTTGGAGATTTGGATGAGACTGGTCAGATCCACAAAATCACTCCTCATTTAGAAGGAAAATATTTGTCACTGAAATATTTTGTAGCAATTTCTGTTTATCCAATATTGGATTCTGACATAGCTGCAAGCTGTAAATGTGGAGAGGCACAATAAGCTGCGAACTAAATTATGGGTTTGTTAAGGCCCATCTATTAGTTTAGTTTTTGTTTTCTGTGCCGTGGTCAATTATTGATTTACATCAGAACTGTGCAAGTAAATCAGTCTCAGAACATCAAACCGTACATGAGATGAAAACGCTTGTTACCGGTTGAGCTATTCGTCTGGAGGCCTGTCGACATGAGTGAGATGGTTTTAGTCAGCCCCCTATTTAAGAGGCTCCCTGTGGCTGTGTCCGTCTGAAACATGTCAGCCATACAGATGAATGGGAGGTGACATTTTCTCTTGTCTGTAATAAGAAACCCCCGGAGTGGAATGATACTCCAGGTTTATGAGTAACAACATTTTGTAATACTGTAACTTTAAACATGAAATCTGCTGATTTTATGTTTTTTTTTTTTGTTTTGTTTTTTTTTCGATTGTTTGTCCTTAAAGTTAGTGATTTATTTATGAATTAGTTTGTGCTTTTATTATTCTGGCTTCAATGTCCATCTTTTTAGATTTATTATGCAAATCTTTTTGATTTGCTCACTTTAATTTTTTTCTCTTACTCTCATGTCGAATAACAATTTTTTATAAACACATTTTGAGCTCATCTTGCAAGACTGTAGACATGCTTACATTTGTCATTTCAACTCCATGGACAGATCAGATGTGTTAAACAAGAAAAGTAGTCAACATGACGATAATGATAAATAACACAGAGATCCACTCTGTCAGACTGCCAGCTTTTTTAGAGTGTACTTCACATTTTGTTGGTTGACTGCTGGGCTGGACACACACACACACACACACACTAAAGAGGACAGAGTATGTACTAAAAATAAATGAACAAGGAACAAAAAAAAAAAGAAATAACCACAAACAACTAAAGCTTACATTCATAGGCTGTTAGCGGCAAGTCAAACATTTCAGCTAGTTTTATTTCTAGAACATCAAAGGGATTTAAGGAACACAACTTTAACCTTTTATTGCTGGATAAAACAAGTGAGAGAAAACTGAAATAATTTAGTCTCCAGACAAGAGATGAATAACCATCCAAATAGCTTGCTTTGGTTCAGAATAGCAAAGACAAAATAACATTTAACCACTTTGATCGTCAACGTCAAACACATTCAACCCTGTTTACTTTCTTGATTTGTAGTGACAAATTAGTGGCATATACGTCCCACAGTCTGTGAATTTGCTTGACCATTCACAGCTATGGTGGTGACTGTGCACAGGGCAGTTCCCTACAACAACTGACCAAATGCTGCTGTGGACACCATCTGCTGAGTGGAGAGCAAACAGAAAAAGTCACAATCTGTTTGCTGGAGCATGCATCATCTTCACGTGTTTACTGTGTCAATGTGGGCATGTGAAGAATCCATCTAATTGGCTGTGATTAATACATTTATATTCTTTTACCAACAAAACATACAATAGACAGATTAGAAAAGATTACCAATAGTTAAATTGTTTTGTTATTAGATATTTAGAGTCACATATTTGAAGCATCTGTAAAATAATTGAGAAGCAACTGCTTTTCAGCCAACTCATCGAGTTTGGACGTTAGTGGAAAAATAGGAAGTTGGATATTCCTATCAACCTCTATCACCTGTAAAGGTTTGGATATGTCAGAGTGAGAGAGGACAAAACACAATCATCAAGAGGGGCGGGGTGCCTGAGGGACAGAGAAGTATTCTGATACTGATGTACAAATTTACATAAGGTTGATGAGCCATAAGCAAGATATATTGAAGCTCATCAGTCCAGAAAAGAGGTGACCTACAGAAAGCAGCAGTATGATTTTAGAGTATAAAGATGTAATATTTTCTTTGAGAGATAAATGGGAGTAGAAAGGACAACAGAAGAATTTATAATGTCTCTTTGTGTTTTCCGAGACATTATCTGAGAATTTGGCACAAGATACAATCCAGTCTCTCACAGTCCAAGTGTTGAACTGCATGAGAATGAGATTCTGATCTATTGCGACAGCAGGGATTAGAAACAAAAAAGAGCCGTCACAGGTAGGGATATGGTATAGATGGAAAATTAGGAAAATTCAGATGAACCAAACAACATTTGTGTGTAAATGAGGGGGAGGCAGGTAAATTAACAGATTTTAAGCACCTTGGCTGAACAATTCAAAACCAGTGCACAAGAAAAATGAATGGCAGTGTGAAGGAAAGGTGAAGTGGAGGTAAGCAATTGTCAGGGATGATTTGTGTCAGAAGGATAGCAATAGGCGTGAAAGAAACGGTGAAAGGGAAAAATGGCAGTGAGTCCTGCTGTGATGTATGAGTTAGATATGGTGGCACCAGCAAAAAGACAGGGGCAAAGCCGGATGTCGCAGGGTGACATTTTCTTTGTTAGTGGCTAAAATGAACAGGATAAGGAATAGGTTTTCCTGCAGGATAGTTTAGGTTGTGAGATGAAGTTAGAGAGGCAATGCTGTTATGGTTTGGACTAAGGATGTTTAAAATGAAACTTCCTTGGTGAAGGAAAATAGAGGAATGACAGAGAAGATTCATGAATGCAGTGAAGAAGGGTTCTGCTGGAAATAGGGTGAGATAAAGGCAGAAGATCTGCACCTGTGATTTCTAAATGAATTAACCAAAAGCATAAGATTGATCTACTATTTATAAAATTTTGCCCCCCAAAACAATCAAAACTCATAGGTGGAGAGCAAAATAAAACTTTACCAATAAAAAAACAAATAGCTTCCAAAGTTATTATTTTAAAGTTATTACTTTACCACTAAATACCAAAATTGTTCCATTTTGTATTTAGTAAAGCAATTATTAACAGTTTTATTCGCCTGTATTTAATATAAATTAGTCCATGTTAGATAGGAAACAACCATTTATTAACAACAACATAAATAACAATACAAATGTCTAAATGCATTTATACAGTGGACCATCCCATAACCCTGAGCGGAATCCTTATCTGGCAGACGACCCATAACAGCTTTTACCTCAGGTTTAAAAAGCAGCCGTTCACACCTCCCACCACCACATTATCCACATCTCACTCTGACACGAAATCTCCCCATGCACCAGCCGCTCTTCTCTCCTCAGACCACCTGCCTGGACATATGATCTCTTCAGAAGATGTAAATAGGTTTGTTGAGCATAAGAAGAGCAAGAAACTTGCAGAGCCTGACAATTTCTCCTCCTGCGCCCGGAAGCCTGTGCTGACCCCCATCTTAACTCAAATCCTCAGGCTCAGTCCTGCTTCAAGCGCTTCGCCATCATTATGGTCAACAAGAATGCAACATCACCAGGATAAATGACTACAGGCCGGGGCAAACAACTCTGCAGAATATGCAGTCATCTTGAAACTACATCCTGCACCACCTAGGGAACAGGCGGACCAGAGTTCGTATTCCTCTTCACTCTGGACACAAAGGACACAAACCTCTGCAGAGCAATCTGTGAAATTCCTGAAATTTGCAGATGACTTCACTGTTATTCTGATCCAGTTCGTTGGCCCACCCTTTCTCAGAACCTGAGAAGGTCCTCACACACAGTGGATGTTTTGTTCAGAAGAAAGCAGACTTACTTACTGCAGAAACTTAAGAAGTACACAATATGTCATGGGAGATGCTGTTTATCTTCTATTCTGCCATTATTCAGTCTGCGCTTTATTTGTCCATCACTGTGTGGTTTGGCTTGTGAATTCATGTCTATGGTTTGGCTTATCCAGAAAACAGGTCAACTCCAAACTACAACAAACAATTAGGTCTGCAAAGAAAATCATAAGGGCTAATCATCTCTTTCCAAAATTTGAATAGGTCTAAGTTCAGGACAAGAGCAGCTTAAAACTCTGCAAACCTGACACATCCTGTACACAAACTGTTTAGACTTTTCCCTCAGGCTGCCTCTCTTATGAACCTTTGACACAGTGCCTGGATTGACACTATTTGCACAAATTCAACCTCATTTTCCTCTTTTATCTAAACACAGCAAAAAGACAAATAAAATATATTTTTCGTAATATTAATATAGCTATTTATTTTCTAAATGTTTCTGTTTTGAACCGAAATCAAATTCCTTGTTCCAGATTCTGATGGAGACCTTGAAAGTAAGCGTCGAATGAACAATAGTCTCGAATTCTCTCGCGATAATTGACTCTTCGACGCGACGTGTTTTGGAGCTAATCTGCTGCAGCGGCTGTCCGAGCTCGGTTGGTGGTGGAAGTAGAGCACGGTGAACAGAAACAAGGTTAGAATGCTGGGAGGGGGTGGTTGGACGTCTTAACATACAGAGATTTAATTTCAGAACGTTTTTCCATCTGTGTTTGAACTCCGAACTGCTGCACAATGTTGTTTCGGTAAAAGTTTCACGACGCTAATGTATTTTGAGTTTGTTCCTCAGCAGCTTGTTGCAAAGGGGAGTTTAGAGTTGCGAAGTTGGTTCAAGAGTTACGGATGGAGTTTTAAATAACGATCATGCATTTAGTAGCTCACATGTCCTTCTTTGTGCATGCATTATAACATGGTTTGTCAATGATTTAACACCACGTCTGCTTACAGACACACAAATAACCTCATGTACGGACGAGTCTTGATTTTACTCTGTTGTACAATGAATGACTTACGCCCTTTGAACTTTGTGACGGTCCAGCTTCAGACTTAAATGTTTCTGGGGGGATATTGTGTAATAGAGCCACTCAAAGTTCACGTACATAGTTGTTAATGTGGAGGGAAACTTATGTTTTTTTATGTTTTTATAAAAAATAAATTAGAGTAATGTGGCGTACAATCATATTATGCCAAACTGACTGGCCAGGTAAGGCTAACATTACACAGTGGTAAGATGGGAGAAACCATCAGCAGCAAAACATATCTGGTCTTTTTGGTGGAAAGAAGGCCAAGTTCAATTTACAATTTTTCACATAATTGGTCTACATGTATACCATTTGTTTGTAGAAAAATTAACACTACACACAATCCAAATGGCGAAACACAGTGGTAGCAGCATGATGCTGTGGGAAATGCTTTTCTTTTACCGTAGCAGGGAAGTTGAAAACCAGTTAGAGGCAGCTAGAGGTGGTTCTACAACATATTGACTCATCGTGATCCACGCAAATCCAGAGAAATTGAACCATGTCACAAGAGTATCCGCCTCACGGTTACTGGTTACTTTGCTTTGGAATGTCTCGCAAACTCCCAAAACAGTTTAAAGGGTGTGAGTACTTTTCAAAATAAACAATTATTTACTTTTTTTTTTTTTTGTAACCTGACCTCAGATTGGAGCATCATGTCAAAATTAAGTGGGAAGGTCCAGACCGTCCTGGGTCTTGTGGATCCAGACCAGCTGGGCCGCACCATGACCCACGAGCACCTGGTCATGAGCTTTGAGTGCAGCTACACCACACCTCCACCTGGTGACGAGGCCGTGGCAGAAAACCCGTTCCAGATGCAGCACATGCACTGGCTCCGGCAGCACCCCTACAGCTGCAGGGAGAACTTGTTCCTGTCGCAGGAGCTCAGCGCCCTACGGGATGAGCTGCTGGCCTACAGGAAGGCTGGCGGGGGCACGATAGTGGAGAACACCACGACGGGCATCGACAGGGACCTGCCTGCCCTACGACAGCTGGCCAAGGACACCGGGGTCCACATCATTGCAGGGGCCGGGTACTATATAGACTGCACCCACACTGAGGCCACCAAGAAAATGAGTGTGGAGAAGGTGAGTACCTGTGTAGTATGATCTTTTCATTGTGTCTGTGTGTGCAGTTTTCTATAGTAATAAGGCGAATTAGACTGGCTATCAAAAGTATTCACACCTCTTTTACTTTCTCACATTTTGTCACATTACAACCAAAAACTACAACAGTATTTTATTGGGATTTACACAATGGATCAAAACACAGTGGTGCATAATTTCTATAGGGATTGTTATCTGAAAAGTTGTGAAAAAGTGAACCTCTACCACAGTCAACAGTCTTCTCCAGACCTTTATCTCTGACCTGTCTGGTGTTTTCTTTCCTTTTCATGATGCACTTGTGTTTTTTACTAAAATTAGATTCCACTCAAATGACTCACTTTGCTTAACAAGTGACTTCTGGAATTTTTTTACGGGTATCAGAGTAAAGGATGCTGAATATAAACTCAGGCCCAACTTTAAATTAATCCATTTAACTTTGTGGTTGTAACCTGACAAAATGTGATAAAAAGGGGCTGCAATTATAAGTCTGGAGGACCGCTACTTGATATTGCTGTGCTGTTGTTTTCATCCATCACACCTTCTCTCAACACTTTGTGTTAATATGCAAAGATTTTCTCTGAAACTTTGGATTGATTTGGATGGATCTCTGGCTGTTCAGTCTTTCTGTATTGACACATTGACAGTGTGCATGCACTCGTATTAATATTCAAAACTGCTGTTCAAGTTTATGTCTGTTCACGGAGAGAAGAAGAGGAATGTCACTAACTTGTCAGTCGCTTGTCTAAAACGGGATGTTTTCCATCTTTCACTCCTCGTTTCCATCAGCTCACGGATAACATCGTCAGCGAGGTGCTCCACGGCGCTGACGGCACAGACGTCCGATGCGGCGTGATAGGTGAGATCGGCACCGGCTGGCCCATCACGGAGAGCGAGAAGAAGGTGTTGAGAGCCACGGCCCACGCTCAGTCTCAGCTGGGTTGCCCGGTTATCATCCATCCTGGCAGGGACCCGGCCGCTCCAGTTGAGGTCGTCCGGATTCTCCAGGAAGCCGGCGGTGACATTAGCAAAACTGTCATGTCTCACCTGGACAGGTGAGAAGTTCATCAGACCCAGGTTCTGGAACGGGGCGCCCCACCGTATCTGCTGGCCAGCTTCCTTACCACATTTACCTTCATTGCTCTCATGAAAAATCTGCTAAAAGCGTATTATGCTTTGAACTTTTCTTTTTTCCGTTGTGAATGTTTGTGCCACATACTCAACACATAACAAGAACTGCATACCCAAGTTTGAATTCACTGATTTGAACCAGTTGGTCTTCAGTTAAAGACCCAGCTTTTAACCAAAACCTATACATTTTCAACAGTGTTTTAAGTCAGGCCTTAGGAAATCCATTTAAGAAACATCACATAGGCTTTCAACCATTTCCATGCTTAGTTAAGAGAAAAGTCATACTTTTACATCAAACTCTTGTTTTTTTTTAATCACTGTAGTTGTGGATAACTGTTCTAATTAATCATTAAACATCCAAAGTTAATGACAAACATGCTCATCAGGATTATATTTAAAGATCCGACCAGCAAAACACGCAATTTTCAGTTGCACATTTCTGAAATGAAATAAAAAGCTGAACATTTAACTCGGACAATGACGTAAATAAAACATAGTATTATGATGGCTTCTGTGATACAAAGTTCAAATCTAAATATCTAAAGACTGCTTAGTTACCGCTTAGATCCTCAAAAGAGTTTGGTGTGAAATATGGCAACGATTTCTTTCGGATTCTCGTAAAACACTGGCGTCACGATGAAGCTAAATGAGTCAGGTTTCCGCTTCTTTCATTCAGGACTATATTTGATGAAGGCGAGCTGCTTGAGTTTGCAAATATGGGGAGTTACCTGGAGTACGACCTGTTCGGAACGGAGATGCTGAATTACCCGTTTAACCTTAAAGTGGACATGCCCAGCGACAGCCAGAGAGTGAGAACGTGAGTGATGCCGCTGCTCTCAATCAAAAGTTTTTCCTCTTTTGTAAGGGATCCAACATTCTTTGTTCAAACACTTCTAATTTAGTGCATTAGTATGCATTATCTGCTTTATGTCATGCTGTTATACTAAAATATGACGTTTATGCCATTGAGTTGATTTATGTGCCATCCCAATTCCAGTGAAGTTAGGAAATTTTGTAAAACATATGTATATATATATATATATATATATATATATATATATATATATATATATATATATATATATATATATATATATATAATAGTTTGCAAGCCCTTTTCTAGCTTTATTCAATTCAATTCACTAAGATATGTAATGTTCAGTTAAACCTGATCTTGTTTTTGCAGTTGTTCACTTTTGCATTTGATGCCTCCAACACATTACAAAAAGTTGGGATAAGGGCAATAAAATATTGGAAAAGTTGAGAATGCTCAAAATAAACTTATTTGGATCCTTCCTGCGGTGAACAGATTACTTGGAAACAGGCGAGTGTCATGACATTTCTAAAAGACTGAGTCATTCCTAATTAAGGATAGGGTGACATTCCCCTTTGAGTCCCCTTTGTGAACATCTGTGTGAGCAAATTGTCCAACAGTTTAGGAACTAACTTTTTCACCAAACTATTGTGAGGAATTTACGAATTTCATCACCTACAGTCATTCAAAAGCCAATAACACTGACAAGCGCTGCCAGTTTCCCTGGTTCCAAGCTCATCTGCGATGAACTGATGCAAAGTGGAAAAGTGTTCTTTGGTCTCATGAGTCCACATTTCAGATTGTTTGTGGAAATCATGGACATTCTTTCTTCCATGCTAAGAAGGAAAAGGACTGTTATCAGCTCCCAGTTCAAAAGCCATCATCTGTGATAACATGGTGGTGTGTTGCACATCTGTGAAGGCAACATTAATGCTGAAAGGTGTATAAAGTTTGTGGAGCAACATATGCTGCCATCTAAGTGGCATCTTGTCAGGGTCACTCCTGCTTATTCCATTGTCAAGCCCGTTATAACATTGTAGCTTTATAGTTAAAGAGTATGATTACTAGACTGGCCTTCCTGCAGTCCAGACCTGCCTCCCATTGAAAATGTGTGCCGTGTTATGAATTGCAAAACACTGCAGCGGAGACGCCAGATTGTTGTGTTACAAGTTTTTACATCAAGCAAGAGTAGGAAAGAAATCCACCTGCAAATCTTCAGCTCCAGTGTTCTCATTTCCTAAATGCTTTTTGAGTGTTGTTAAAACGAAAGGAGATGTAACACAGTGGTAAACATGCCACAGTCCCGACGTTTTTGGAACGTGCTTCAGGTATCAAATTCCAAGTGAAAAAAAAAACAACAATAGTTTATTAATTTGTGAATTACATATCTTGTCTTTTTGAAGATAATTCAATTGAATATATGTTGATTAGGATTTTCTAATCATTGCATTCAGTTTTGTTTGTGTTTTAAACAACGTCCCAACTTCATTGGAGTCGGAGCTGTCTTTATGTTTGCAATATGCAGACTTTGCACTTTGGTATTTCACATGCTTGTTGCTGGTGCGTTTCCAGCTTGGCTTTTCTAGTGAAGGAGGGCTACGAGGACAAGGTACTGGTGGCCCACGACATCCACACCAAGAACCGCCTGACCAAGTTTGGCGGCCACGGCTACTCCCATATTCTCAAGAACATCGTGCCGAAGATGCTGACGAGAGGCATCACTCAGCACCAGGTGGACAAAATCCTAATCGACAACCCTAAACGCTGGCTGACCTTCAAATGAAACAAACAAAAGAATAATGGAAGCTGATTTGACAGAGCTGTGATTTTATTTTTTTTCAGCATCACACAATGAACATTTTGAGATCATTACAATAATCACAACCATTTGTTTAACCCACAATGGTTAAACATAAATAGTGCTAGTGATTTTTTTTTCTGTGTTTTGTAAACATAATAGTTTGCTGCAGATTGTTCAGATGAAGAACTTTTAGAAATATATTTTAAATTAGAACTTGAGATCTACTAATGAATGGGCCAATTTTCCCTTGACTGACTCTCATCGGTAGTTGGCAGATCAAATACTGAGGCATATGACTTTAGTTTTCCTTTTTATTACATGTATGAAAGCTCAGTTGTCTTTAATATTTAATAACCAACAAGATGCACTTCTTTATTGATTTTAACCAAAAACAGATACGATTGTTGGTGCATGGAAACAATTAAAAAAAAAGTGTAATTGAGGCCTTGCTAATTAGTACTGTGGTGTATTATATACTATTTGCTTTGTGTTTTTGATGATACAGTTTTCACTTTGTTGTCAAGACTTATAATTTCCCCTCCGTTTCATGTGCTTTTCCCCCTCTGGCCTCCTCAACTGATTCAAATTAGGAATGCACTGATCTACTGTAGTTGTGCAGCGTCTTATCAAGTCCAGAGGACCCCAAAACATTTCACACTACATTCAATCATTCACACACACACATTCACACGCTTATATATTATGTTCATCAAAATCAGACAAATGTTAGGGACATGTGGTTTTATGCATCAAAAAGAAAATAATGCTGTTATTTTCTCCTCCCAGTACAGTGAATATATATTTTTTTTATCTTAATCGGTCAGTTCTGAAATTGCTTGGTCAGACCTCAAAAACCCGAACTTGGTATTAGTCATCAAAAGCCTAATCTACAAGAAAAAATATTTTTTTCTTTCCACTTTTGATCATGCATTAGTCACTTTGCAAAGGAGTTTTGCTCAGTATTTGTGCTTTTTCTTTTCTTGTTTTGATCTCATTGGTTGGTCAAACTTAGCAATACACCAACTGATCAGCCAGAGATTGGAATCAGCAAAGTTGATTCAAACGTACTACCACAGTCAGCTGTAATGGTTCTTAAGAATTTTTTTTTTTTTGAAAAAACAGCAGACAAAATCGGCAAATCAGATCTAAATGAAAACACAAATCTATCGACTATAGAAAACCTAATCAGCGCATCTCTAAGTAAAACTATTTGATTTGTTTTTGTGATTATTAGTCATTTCATAAAGGAGGGGCTTTTTTATGTTGTTTTGATTGGCCAAAATGACAAAATATTATCCCCTTTGATTGTATTCTCTGGAGAGGTGCCCACACATATGGTGCTACAGTAATTACCTTTTTTTTAATTTAAACATCATCGCTCCTCCTCCATTTGAGACATCTCTGTGAACATGCTTCCTGGCAGGTGAATAAATGAGTCTGCTCGTAATCAGTATGCTCCTCGGATCTCGTCTCCGTGTGCTCGTGTTAGATGAGATGTCCTGTTGGCCCCTCATTGGGTGTCTCCGTGTGCCTGTGGGAGAACGCTGGCGGGTCGGCCCAGATGAAGGACGCGTCCTTCCCTCATCTGGGAACAGGTGGCCTCACAGGGTGACTTCAACACATGATCAATGGCGAGATCGCCACAGCTGACTGCGCACCATGAACAAGTACATAAGTTGGATTAATCATGTCAGGGCGTTACAAAGGAAGCCAGATGATTCCATTTTACATTTTTTCTGATGTTTCTGATCAGGGAAAGCATAAAGTTCAGTAAGCAGATTGGTGAATGTTTCAGAGTTTTAGGAAAGATATGTCAGTGTCGCTGTCCAGTTTTGGTGACTAAACAGGCTACCCTGCTGCTTAAACCAGATGCCATGTTTGACACACACACATGAAAAATGACTTGCACTGATCATTTTGCCAATATACTTGTGCTTCATAAACATCACATCATTAGATGCTGCACAGTGTTAAAATGTCAACGTCTTATAAACATGCATCACGATTTTTAACATCTTTGCCCAAAATGCAGTGGCTTGAACTGTTTTTTTTTGTTTTTTTGTTTTTTCTTATTGGTGAATAAAGCACAAAAATTGACAAACACTGACGTGAGTAGTGGTAATGTGGGTATATAATAAGCGTCTGTGAGTAAGTGCTAAATGTAGACACTTGAAACTTTCAATTTACCACAGCAGCTACAGTTAGTTAATTTGTAAAGCCTATAACAGTTCATTGAGAGCGCACAAGCAACAAAACATCAACCTGACTTTGCTGTACAAAATGAAAACTGGAGTTACACTCTCAGCTCCTCACTGCTGCAAAGTAGAGTTTCTTTGTGCATGACTTCCTGCAAATCTCTTGGAATGATGTTCAACAGAAACGGTGAGCTCTTTCCGTCTCTGATGTCCCGGGTGGACTGAGCAGGAGCTGTGAAAGCAAGCTTATATGTAGAGAGTCGGACCCAATTCCTCCAGCCTGCTTCAGTCAGCATACAGCATGAAGCCGGAGAAGGTGCTGTACTTGTTGTTGTTTCCGCCGTGCGCCTTCCCTCCGTCCAGCTTGATGTAAATCTCATCCCCGGGTTCCAGGTGGAGAACGACGCTGTTGCTGGCGTAGTCGTAGTTTTGGTCCGCGTCCTGCGCGATGGCGCTAGCTCTCACCTGAAAAGGAAAGATTTCTACTGATTAGATTCAGAATCAGAACCATCAACATTTTTGATGAATACTAAAACGGTTTATCAGTGTATTTGAACATTTGTCATCACCTTGACTTTTAAAGCAGGAGATGTATTTGTGCGTAAAAGCGCAAAAGGCATAAATTGTGCCGTTTTATCCTGAACTGCAGTCCTGGTGACCCCTCAGTAGATTTCACTCGGTAATCAGAACCATGGACAGTTCGATCAACAATGGATTTTTTTTTTTTTTTTTTACGTACAAGATCCGTTCAGGTAAAACGAATCAAACCCTGGTTTCGATTCTCACCTGGTTGTTTTTGCAGAGGTCAGCCCACATGCTTGTTCCATCCCCGCCTCGCATCAACACATGGTAAACGAAGAAGTAAATTCCGGGTATGGAACAGGTGAATTTTCCTGTTGATGGGTCGTAGTGGTTGCCGAGATTTGTGACCACGTCGTCAAATTTTAAAACTTCATAGCCCTCATGCTGCTTCTTCAGCCCTGCGTAAAACGCTATCTTTGGCACCGTGTTGTAAGTGGCTGCGCTGATGGCACCGGTTGGTCCATTCGCTCCTGGTAGCCCAGGTGGACCTGGTGGTCCAGGTGCTCCTCTCTCCCCGGGTGGACCCGCCGGTCCCGGTGGCCCCGGCTCACCAACCGGACCCCTGGGGCCCATCCTCCCGACGCGCCCCGGCTCTCCCTGGGGACCCTGGATGAACGTCGGCAGCGACTGCACCAGGCGGTTGTCTTTGTTCGGGTGGGTCGCTTTCGCCGTGGCTGCCGTCGCGGTCCCATGGGAATCGCACACCATCTGACAAGATCCGAGCATCTCATAGCGGGCAGGATTTCGGGCAGGAGTTCCGGCAGAGTTCACCATGACCGGAATCAGCACCACCAGCACCAGAACCAGCGCCACGCCGCAAACACCAGTTGCGATCATCTGCGCCCTGCGTATTCGCGGCGTTCTTCCAATTTGGTGGTCTTCCAGCCTGCTTGAGGGCGATATAATTGCAGAAGAAAGAATCGGACCCGTCCTTGAATTGCACCGCAACCTCTGGAGGTGGAAAAGTCTTTAAACCGCTGCGCAAAAGTAACCATCCAAAACTTTTACGCCTTGGAGGATCGATCCAGCCGGCTCATCTCCACCTTCTTCAGAAGACTTTCATGGGAGACGAGGACATGAAGACTGCAGCTTTCTGCAAGTTTCAGCTTATAGCGCGGAGCAACACAGAGAAAATGGGCTCAAACTGAAGCGCTACTCCTTTCTGGAATTGAAGAGTGAGGGGAGGGGTGGACATGATGGATGGGAAAGAGTCGGTGCGTTTCTTCAATCAAATTGGAGAGGATGAACAACATACAAACACTGATGCAACTTCAAACTTTGAAAATAATAAAAAAAGTTGTTTTGTTTTTTTGTCTTTTTTTGTCTGTGGAGTAAAAGGAGAGGTTTATTTTATATGGATCAGTTTTCCAATTGATTGTTTCAAAGCTCCATCCTACAATATGTTGTAAGGGCTTATCCAAACAACTTCAACTTAATTAGCTCCATTTAAGACAAAAGGTCACACCTCAGTGGCTCCCTGTGTCCAATTTATCATTTGGAGAAAATCTATAGAGCCACTGAAAGGAGGAGAGGAGTCAGTAGGAGCTGGCGTTGAAGGATGACTCCACAGATCTACTGATGAAACCAGTGTTGGGCCATTTACAGGAAAAGCTGGCAAAAATAACTTAATTATCTAGCAGTTAGCATCAAGCAGTGGCTGTTGGTTAAAAACGGTAGCACAGATCTGATAAATCATAGGTATTTGGAATGAGATCAGAACAAATCATGTCATAACTTGCTCCACACAGATTTCCGGGGGAGGGGATTATATAAAAAAGCGATCCCAGTTATAGCTCACATTAAGAGGAATGTGTACATTTTGTATATTTCCTTTAAATATGAACATCTCTGAATTTCAATTGGGAAGTAAAGGTGAAAGTGATGCACACATTTCTGAAGCGTTGATTGTGCCAGAATTTCAATTCTGAGAACTTTAGGGGGGGGGACAAAAAAAAGTCTGTTAATTTGACTGAGACCTAGATAGAGCCACTGCTAAAACTTTAGGCTGTCATCAGATGTGTTTGTGCAGTAAAGAGAATCAAGCAGTTAGAGCCATACCCCTGCACTCTCCCCTCCATCCTGATTGATCTCATCCAGCTTCTCATTAGGTTTTTGTTCTCTTCTCTTAAAGAGTTTTGCAGGGGAGCTGAAAGCACAACAGTGTATCACACAATGCAAGAAGAAACCCGTTTTCACAAAACAGAAATATTTCAACTATTTTAAAATGTATATATAAACAGTATTCTTATTGTTTTATTAGATTTTTTTTTTAATAACTTTTTAAAATTAGTATTTTTATTATAATTGATTTATTAGATGCTAAATATTCTCAGCTCCTCAATTATTATCATTATTTTAATTTTCATTTCTTGTATGGTGTTTTATATTTTGATAGATATTGTCATGGCTTGTCCTTGTGAGACTAATCTACAATGCAATTCTGCTTTGCAGGTTTAAAACCTAGGCTAAAATAAAAAAAATACTATAAAGTAAAAGAAAAAGAAGGTTACAGATAAAAAAAAAAGAAAATTTCAGGCTGCAGTTTGAGTAATTTATTTAGAGGGTGGGGGAAATCCAGTTATTAGAAATAATTGGGTTTGAACAAACTGATGTCAATATTGGCACTCCACCCACTCTTTTACCAATAACAATAATTATGCAAGAACTAGAAAGAGGAGCATTCTGTTTCCACTCAAAAGTCAAAATGTTGAACTTTGAGCAGCATTCAACAGGAGATAGTATGCGGTCCCTGATTCAAAACTTTAATCTTCTTCCCATGAAGTCATTCTTTAGTTGATCTGGATGCATCCTTGGAGTCACTGTGATGAAAAATAAAAATCCCTCTTCATCTTCAACTTTCTGGCAGATAATTCAAGGTTTTGAGCCAAAACACACTGTTTGAAGCCATGCATCATTTCATCCATCTTGGAAAAAGAAATTAAGTTCCATACGAATATATGGTGTGGACTTTTCTTTGCACTCTTCCCCTGACTGATGCTTTCTATAAAAAGATTTTGCTCAATCCTTTGTAACCTCTCTAGAAAATATGTGTTTGGGTTTTGGATGCACATAAGCAAATATCAAGAAAATCCAACGAGGACAGTTGGAGTTTAATTCAGGTTAATCCAATTCACCATCACAGACAGCAGATGTAAACTCAAGGAAAAATTAAAAGTTGAAACTAAATTGAAAAGTGTATTACTTTAAGGGCCTAACCTTCATTAAAGCTTTTTATTTTTTTTCCACTAATAAATTAGCTTGTTTTACAGCTGAATTAAACGGAACAAATGTAAAAGTATATGCATAAAAAACTTTGAAGTAATTTATCATGATCTGTTTTTTTTTCATCACAATAAATGTATAAAAGGCTGTGTGTACACCTTGCAGAGACACTATACATGGTTTAAGTGTATATAAATACATTCAGTTTCAGTTTTTCCCTGAAACATGGTCCCGTGTAATTTTCAGTTTGTTATTGAGTGGCAGGTGTTGTTATTGGGTTCGTTCCAAGAATACTCCACCACCGAGCTCTAGCCTTGGGACTAGTTAGATATGAACAAACAACCAATGGTTCTGGCATTGGGCTGGTATATCTGGATGAAGGTGAACATTTTGAAACAGAAAGCAATCTGCAACATAAGAATGAAGTCATTCTTGGCCAAGTCATGAAAGATTTGGTCAGGATTACATTGAAAAACTAACTAAGGATAATTCACAGAATCACTGTACGGTGTTGTGAAAAAGCATTTAGCCTCTCACAGATCCTTCAGATTATCAAACAAATATTCATATCAGATTAAAAGAACCTCAGTAAATACAAAAGCAGCTTTTCAAATGAGAATTTATTTAACTAAGTGGGGGGAAAAAAACTATCCAAACAAACCTGAAAAACTAATTATCTCCTAAAGCTAATAACTGGTTGTAGCTGGTAATAACCGCCTCAAGTGTTTGTAACAACTACCCATCTGTATTTTACATCTTCGGAGGAATTTGACCTTCCCTTGTTTGTAAAATTGTTTCAATTAAACCATTGTTGTGTTTTTGAACACTAACAGCATGTTTAAGATTAGGCTACAGCCTCTAGTTAAATTTAAGTACAGTCTGGGACCATGTGGAAAATCTTTCTCTGGGATTTTCTTCTAAAGAGCAGAGTTCATGGTTCAGTTGCTGAAAGTCTCCAAAGTCCTGAAGCAACAAAGCATGTCCAAACCATCACACCACCATTTTTAAGATATGTTTTGTTAGTTGTACGCCAGATGTAACGAGGGACACACCTTCCAATAAGTTCCTCTTCTCTCTCATTAGTTCACAGAAGGATTTACCAAAAGTTTTAGAGATAATCCAGATAATAATTCCAAAGGCAAATAATTGTTTTGAGTTTTATTTTACTTAGCGGTATCAGAGTAAAAGGGCTGAACACAAATGCATAGCACACGTTCAGCTTTTTATTAGTAAAAACCTTTGAAAATCATGTATCTTATCCCTTCCACAATAATCCAGTATTATGTGTTGATCATAAAATCTGATTAATAGTCATCTGGTGTTCTTATGAAAAACGTGAGGAAGTTAAAGCTGTGAAAATACTTCTCCAAAGCGACTGTATATGCCCTCTACGGTTTGACGCAACTAATTGGTGTTTAGTCATTATGGTGTCAGACTAGATTTAAGTGTCTTACAGGTGTTTGCAAGTTTAAAGGGCAGCACATGTAAGCTAAGACTCATTATCATTTCTAAAAGCACACATTTTCTGTGGGAAGCATGATACATAGACAAGTATATAAGTGAACAGTATATAAAACTCTGCTGCACAGTCACTCATGCACAAACACAGTAGGACATACTGTGGCGGCTATGAGTCAGTGAGCACTTGTTAGTGGTCAGACTCCTTCCCTCCAGTTGGCACAAACCTCCAGTGACTCAGGGAGACTTGTCGACCAGGAGCCAGCATGAACAACAGTGTCAAAACTCACCGAAAGCTGTGGGAAGGCAAACAAAAATCAACTTGTGATAGATAATTTTTTGCACTTTCGCACGACTGAATCAGATCCTAAATATCGCATTTAAAGCTGGAAAAGGGAGTGACTTGCTGCTTGTCCGCAGCTCATTTCCATCACTCCTGTCCAGTGCAGGATCTTCGTTACACGGCTCACTGTGCCCAGAGTTTCCTCTGGTGGTGGAGAGCCCTGACAGGTTGTTTTGAGTCTCAGCTTCAGAGTTCATTTACAACCAGTCAGGCAGGAGTCCACCGGGAGTCTGATGATTTTTCTGACACCCAGACAAGCAGATGTTCAGAGGACATGAATAAAACATACAGCCCATCTGACCACGGAGCGAAAGCTCGACGAGAGCCTAATAAAATATGAGGTGTGATTTCGGTTTGCGAGGAAAAAAAGATGAAAAAAAAAGGAAAAGCTTTGTCAGATAAGTGGGATAGGGCATGAAATATGTATGACCTTAATGTAGCCTGGTCAGATTGGCTAAGCGAGGTTCAAATGTGGTTATGACAATCAAAGCTGAGACAGGTTTGTCAAGGAGCTGAAGTGGTGAATGGGAAGGAAAGTGAATGGACCCCTCATTAGCAGCCAGGAGTATGAACAGAAACATTATGTGACCCAAGTGTTTATCAACCGATAACACACCATGTGTGCTCCGCCTCAGTATTTTTCTCATTCTGCTCTTTCTGAATCTGGCTGTTTATTTCTTTTTTTGTCTCCACTGAAAAAGCAAGAGAAGGCTGGACTCGACCGTTGAGCACAGCAGGGGGTGGCAACAGCGTGCGCTTACACACCACCCACTCAAAGCTGCTCCTGCCCCGTGTTTTAGATGGAGAAGCAATCACAGTTGTCCTTGGTGGGACATTCAAGCAAAAATCAAGGTGCGATTGTGTTATTTGATTTCATTATTTAATTCCAGGGGACCAGCTAACAATTTGGGTGCATGTCCTTGTGTCACTGAGTCTTTTCATATTTCAATTACCGGCGTGGGAGGGGTGTCCTTGTGTGGACTTAGGAAATAATCAATTCAGATTAGATGAGTTATAACCGCACAGAAGAATATCTCAAAATAGATTTGGAGCTCATGCCTCACATAGTTATAGTTCTTGTCAGACGTTTCCATCCAATAATCAGTAGCATGGACGCATTATCCGCCATGCACTTTTAATGACACGATTTTTAGGGTGAAAAACTTTTTTTTTTTTTTTTTTTAAACTGTAGCATTTTTAAAAACATTTTTGACTTAATTTACATTAACTTGAAACTTTACAGGACCCAAATCGTACATATAGTTACAATATATATGTATACACACTCACCAGCCACTAGGCACACACCTGTTCAGTTGTGAACAAAAACAGCGGCTCAGCCAATCACATACCAGCAACTTTGCGCACCAACGCATCAAGATTGCTGAAGACGACTTGCTGAAGTTTAAGCCGAGATTCAGAATGGGAAGGAAAGTTTATTTGAAAGAGTTTAAACGTGGTGTTGTTGGTGCCAGGTGGGCTGATTTGAGTGTTTCGGAAGCTGCTGGGATTTTCATGCTCAACCAGCTCTCTGGTTTACAAAGAACGGTAAAAGAAAACATCCAGTGAGAGGCAGGTTTGTGGATGAAATCAGTAACATCAGACAAGAAACCGCAGTCTTCAAGAGTGTTGAAAAGGCATGGACTGTGCTTAAAAGAGAAATCTGTGCAAGAAATCCATCTAATTAAAGTGAATTCTTCCTGTTTTCCCAAAAGAAATGCAGCCAGATTTCAACCAGGAACCTGTTGATTTTTACTAAAAGTCTGTGGCTGAGGTTCAAAATGTTTAGAGGACATTTAACCAAATAAGTCGGCATGAATTATTGTTATGTCTGTCAAAGAGAAAATTCACGATAAATTTAATCTTGTGTTTCCAATTTTTGTCTTTAGAACATGTATGTTGCATAATCATCCCCGTTCAAAAAAATAATAATAATCAAAAACCACAGTCATGACGTTTATGCGTGAGTGAATTTCAGTGTCTTACTTCAGCTTAACAGTCTGATAAATGAACTGTGAGACCAATCTAGTTTTTATTAGCTTGATGTGTAAAAAGGATAAAAGAGCAACACAATGAAATTACCAGCTGTGTTTAGGTCAGAGGAGTGTGAGAGCCAGATGGTGCAAACTGTGAAGTGAGATGGATGAGTCAGCCAAATGCATAGAGGTGGTCCAGTGCAGTTTTTGACATTAAACTGTGAGCAACCTTTAAGAAAAATACGGAGATGTAGAGAATCAGTTAAACTTGGATAATTTTTTTACCTTCCCAACATGTCAGATTAACACTAATCAGTTGGAACATAATGATAATCTGCCAAATAGTCACTTGGTTGTTATGACGCAAAGCATTTCTGAGCAGGCACTGGAGGTCCAGTTCAATCTGGACTGACCTTTGGCCCCTAAAACATCATCAAATCACATCAGTTTGGTAACTATCAGAAATTGATTGAACCCTTCGGTTTTTATGTAGTTCTTAGAGTTCTCCCATTAGAGTTTTAATTGTTTTCTTTGTATTAGTTTGATAATAAGAACCTGAATCGAGTAGCTTATGCTGAAGCGGTTGTGTATACCATGTGAGTCTAATGTGGACGGATTTTTGAGGTTGTTAACTTGAATGAAGTCATCCTCTGTAGCAGCGGTGAGTCTTGGTCTTCTGCTTTCATCATAGCTTATTGCGACTTTTGCAGCTACAACTGTCAACAGAGTATGCATAACTGCTCAGACCTTTTGAACTTTGTCACAGTAAAACCACAAACTTTAATTTCATGTAGCCTAATTAGTAATCACGGTTTGCCTGGGCATAGTCCAATCTCAGTCTATCTCCATATGTCCTGTGAAGTTATTTTACGAAACATTAGTGAACAAACGGCATCATGAAGACAAAGGAACACATAACACTGGCCTGAGATAAAGAAGTAAAAAGAACCATTAGATTATAAAACAATATCCTAAGTCTAGAACATCTTAAGATTTGGCTCAAGAATGGCTCAGCTGAAACCCAGATCCATCCACCTTAAGTGGCAGGCTGGGCAAGGAGACGAGTAATCAGAAGAACAGTGAAGAGTTCAACTGCGACTCTAGTGGAGCTGCAAATTCAGCTGGAGTTACAGCTGAACGCTTTCAATCAAAACACCTCTGTGTGTTAGGATGGCCTAGATAAAGTTCAGAACTAAATTTAACTGAGATTCAGAGGCAAGACATGACAATTGATGTTCACATGTTCTCCATCATCTAGATGAAATCTGGTAGAAATACATCCAAAAAGACTCAGATGTCACAGCAAAGGAAAGTGATTCTAGTTTAAGTTATTGTATCAGGATCGATGCATGACATACATTTCAACTTTTGATTTTTTATGCACTTTCTGTATTACACTATAAGCATCTAATACATAAAGTCCCAATAAGAAATATTGCATCATGTGGTTGAAAACTGTAACAAAAATTTAATGTGTGTAAATATGTCTGTGATTTACTTTATCTTAACCTGAAAAAAAAAGAAAAGAAAACAGCAAAAAATGTTCAAGAACCATTCAAAGGAACTTCTGCAAATATCTTATGACTTGGGATCAGTGACTCTAGCGGTGCCTCATATTACTAATTCAGTGTTCACGTCTGGCTGTTTCTCTGCTGCGTCCTCCTGTCCTCCAGCAGGAGCTCACAGCCAAACATGTCATTGCTCACATTTTTGAATAAGACACTGAATCATGAGCTGCAGCCTGTGAAATGCTGAGGAATAATATAGGAAGTCATACAAAACGTTTCTATCCAGAGAGGAGGAAAAAAAAAAAGAAAATGTCAAGACTTCACAATAATAAATAATTCAGAGGTTACAGCAAAATCAAAGCTGTTGGTTTGAGCGTTTGAAGCGAAAGGGGAGCATTTTAATTTTGATGCAGTTTTTCTGAATTCCCAAGATTTTATAAACATTTTAAAACAAGTATTTAAGCAAGAGGAAGACGTTTTAAAAGATAAAGCAAATTAAGTTCAACTATTTCTGGGTAAACACATTGCATTCCTCCGTCCATATCTGTATGCAGAAGTCTCCACTGTTTATTCCTGGATTGTTATGACTGCGCAGAGTAAAACTTTGTGCATTGACACCTGGAGGACGGGATTACGGCAGAGGATTATGGCAAAACCAAATCCCACCCTCTCCATGCAACAACAAAAAAAATATATAAGTAGATTGATTTTCATCGAGATGTCAATCGATGCTTTGTTTTGCTGATGGCATCAGAGGGTGGAGTGTCACATTTTCTGCCGATGAGATTGAACGGCATCGAGGGGCTTAGTGGCAAACACAATCGAGGAGTGTAAACATAGCGAGGGCCACGAGAGGCCGATCAATGGCCCCAGTCTGGGATTGATTAATTACCCCATGAAAGAGACTGAGGTGTGAGAGCACCACAGAAACCTGATCAGAACAAGATTTATCACCCAATCTCTGTATCATCACCCCACCCCTCTCACTGTTTTCTTTTAAGAGCCTTTTTTCTCTCTCTCTCTTCTTAAACAAATCCGTCCCTGTTTCTCTATTTACTGACTCGACTATGTCACGTGAAAGTGGAGCAGAGTGCCTTTACTTTGCTCAGACAGGTAAAGGAAAAAAAGGGTTAAGAAAAAAAAACAAGGTTATTGCGACCTTTAATCTCAGTTCTAATTAACAATAAAAAAGAATATTAAGAACCCATGATGAGCCTTTGTGCTATAATAAGATTTAATTTGATTCTCTGAAATCTGGTTCTATGCTCATTAATTAAACAGATGAATATGGACTAAGTGATTTGCTTGTTTTAACAAGAAAAGAAGATGGAAGAAAAAAAAAACTTCAATTTAGTAGGGTGTGGGGAGGGGACACAAAAGACATTTCACCACACCTTTTGCAGAAATATTTTATCCTACATTTAAAGTGGTTAAATGTAAACTAAATACATGCTTAGATGAAAATATTTAGAAATATCTTTAAAATACCGGCTGGAATGTAAGCATTTTGATTTTATTTACATTGTAATGCACATTTACAAGAATTAAAAATTTTTAGGAAAGCTTTTAACATTTAATTTGAATTAACATCAAAACACATTTTTTTAATATATTAAGCTACTGCCAGACTCTTTCTGATCTGATTGCATGGTATCATGTCTCACAAGCACATTCTATGTAAATTCACATAAATTCACATTTTGAAAGCACCAATATTGGATTTCATATGTAAAATATGTTTACTGTTTGCTGTTATATGAAGTGATTCCCAAATGTGTTCACCCTCTTGTTAAAATGCCAAGATTTTGCGAAGTAAAAAATAAGAGGGCTGTAAATTATTTCAACTTTTTCCACATATGACAGTCAAAAGCCTGTCAACCTGTTTGAAGGACAAAGGTCTTAAAGGTTTCAATGATGCAGTGGCAACTTTTGACCCCAGACTCTTAAAATAATGCATTTTCAAACACTTTTGGATCTAAATTCTGGGATTCAGTCTTCTTTCTTTGGTTGGAATCTCTCAGGATCCCACAGCTTGACTAGACAATATCGCCCGCTCTGCCCTGCAAAGGTTCCCCAGATCTGACAGATGCTTCAGACATCTTGCGTCGACAGCCCTCTTCAAAGTGACCTAACAGATTTAATGTCAGATTTAGTTCTGCAGACTGGACAGGCCATTCCACTACATTCACTCTTCTCTCGTGATGTAATTATATTGTTGGTTTGAATGTGTGCTTGGGTGTTGAAAAATAAAATCAATCTTAAGCTTCAACTTTTTAGCAAATACCCAAAGGTTTTAAGTCAAAACTGACATACTTGGAGCTGTTCGTATTTTGATCCACTTCAATAAAAAAAAAAAAAAAATAAAAAAAATATAAATAAAAATTAA